>NC_135813.1:101262133-101562133 GCF_964213995.1 Mustelus asterias
AGGGATTTTGGTGTCTGTCACCTGCTGCCACCATGTTGTAAGATTGTATGTAGTTTCATGAAGAGACCTAGAGGCTTGTATGGTTGAACAATAACAGTTTATTAATAACAGGTAATGATATACCTATTTACAGATACAGTCTTGATTTGGTGCTATGTTTATGCTGACTTCTACCAGATTCACGAATCCCAGATGACGCTTTACACCATAATGTAGATATGGGGCTGTTTTCCCAGTCCCACATTAACACTTACAGTCCCAAACCCTCATACTACGTTATCATTATCCATAAAACCAGTAAAATAGCTTGATAAGAACAATAGTTCCTATTGTCCGATTAGGTCTGGAGATGTATTTTTCTTCCTCTGGGGAAATGACTATCCCCGCTTCACACCTGCCCACAATAGGATGAGTGAAATTAGGAAATTCAAGAATTAGCCACAGATTAACACCATGTAGGACCACAGATCTTTAAAAGCAGTTCATAAAATCACCAGTTTATAAATTAATATTAATATAAGGAAATTCCATATTGGTGTAATTTCCAAGTTGTGAATAAAATCTTCCTTAAAAGGCTCACTGGGTAGTCTGGTAGCTTTTACTCAGCATTAGTGTTGGGCAAGTGGGGTATCCCCTGTGCCCACCAAAAGCATAATCCCTAAAGTCATAGCCCCCATCCCCTTTAACGTTCCCCTCTGGCCTCTCAAACTGGGCCCACCTCCCTTATCCCTCCTCACTGGGGCCTACCATCCAGGTCCTGCTGCGACACCAAATATAAATTAAGTCCAGATCCGAGAACCTCCTTTTCTTCAGGAAACTCCTGCAGTACCAGCAGTGGCCACTGTTTGAACCTGGCACTGCTGGGACTATAGTTTGGCGAGCAACTCTCTAAGGAGGCTCTTACTCTCGAGGTAGGGAAAGACGTATCAACCTTAGGAAATTAACCCCAGGTGTGTCATATGAGGAGCGGTTGAGGAGTCTGGGCCTATACGTGATTGAGTTTAGAAGAATGAGATGGGATCTAATTCAAACTTACAGAATACTGAGAGGCCTAAATAGTGTGGATGTGGAGAGGATGTTTCCACTAGTGGGAGAGACTAGAACCAGATGGCACAACCTCAGAGTGAAGGGACGCTCCTTTAAAACTGACAGGAGGGGAAATTTTTTCAGCCAGAGGGTGGTGAATCTATGGGACTCATTGCCATAGAGGGCTGTGGAGGCCAGGTCATTGAGTGTCTTTAAGACAGAGATAGGTAGGTCCTTGATCAATAAGGGGATCGAGGGGCATGGGGAGAAGGCAGGCGAATGGAGATGAAAATCATATCAGCCATGATTGAATGGTAGGGCAGACTCAATGGGCTGAATGGTCTAATTCTGCTCCTATATCTTATGGTCTTATGGTGATATAGCTACGAGGCAGCTGACATTTTAGTGGGCGGTCTCCTGACCGACTATGTATTTGGATTGGTTGGGGGGTGGGGGGGTGGTGGAATATGGTGTCCAATCAAATCTAACCCATGTCTGTCTCCAATCACATGGCCCTGGAGAGTTCCCCTTTGCAATGCTGATGAAGCCACACCAGCACAGCTCCATTTAGAATCAGTTAACTGTGAAAGAGTTTTCTGACATTTGCTAAAATTGAGCAAATAGTATGAGTGGTGGGTCTTCTCAATGCATATTTCATTTTTGAGTTGGAAGTGGAACATAACAGGGGCAGAGATGCTGCAGGATGTTGTGATCTCAGAGAGGTCCCCGTTATCACTGTCGGCAGCCACAGCCTGTTGTCATCTTCTGGATCCTTCGGAGATGATAGTAAAATACAGAAACATTAATTAAAACAGAATACCTAACAGGAGAGTATCTGAGGTCACGAGTGTGAGGGGAGCTAATTTCCCAAGTACCAAACAGTGTGCATGTTAGGTAGATTGCCTCTTAGTGTCCAAACATGTGCAGGTTAGGTGGATTTGCCATGGTAAATTGCCCCTGAGTGCCCAAAGAGTCAGGGGGATTAGCCATGATAAATGCATGGGGTTATGGGGAGAGGACAGAGGGGAGGGCCTGGATGGGATGCTCTTTCAGATAGTCAGTGCAGACTTGATGGGCTGGATGGCCTCTTCCTTCACTGTCGGGACTCTATCATTCTACAGAGAGAGTGGGGAGCCTCCGGATTGCATCCCTACTTCTCATTGTGTCGCAATCATTTACTGGTGGGTACCAATATGGTACCAATTGTGGCAGCTTTGAAGCAATGGCAGTTCACACTTGCTCATGTCACCATCGCAACTCTAGCATTTAGCTGTCATGAGTAGAACATTCACACATTTGCTGTGCAGGATCTCCGTACGAGAGAACAACTTGGCTGTGAACTGCTGGTACTTCGAAACAACATGAATTCCTAATGCAGTTTATTTGTTGCAAACCCTCAATTAGTTTCCCCTTTAAGTCTATCCTGTGCCGTCTTTTCCATTTTGCACGAAGCCCGATTATATTTGCATACTTTTCCTCTCCCTGTGTCTATCAACCCAGCTTGTTGCTTGCAGCGGGATCCACTGGATATTAATCATTCCACCTCCAGGAGAGGTGGAGAGGAGTTTATAGCCTGCGACAGTGCAGTTTGGGCAATTAAACAGAAGCACAAATCACTTTTTCAAATTGCTACGTGTGGGAGCTGGTGGCAAACACACAAAGTGTCTGTGGCTGTTGGAAATTAAACATAAACAGATTATAAAAAGGAGTTACCCGTTGGGAAAGATAGAGTATTTACACGAGAAGATCTGCCTAACTGGACCACTAATTGGTGTTCATTATCTCACATTGATTTAATTACGTGCTGCGCATCAATATAAATTGCCTGCCGCCCACAACAGGGATCAGGAGTGAGGCTTGTGTCTGGCGATATGGGAGAAACAAGTGTCTCACACCTTTTATTTTGAACATGAGGGTCATCGATCGATGTGGTGCTTCCTGTGATGACAGGGCGATGCACTCAGTCATGTGCCTGCCGGGCATCCCCCCCTGCTTTCCTCTGTTGAAGCTGTAAACTGCCAATTAACTGGAGTGTAATTAGTGAGAGTAACATCGTAATGTGGAATTACTGAGGCTGTGTGAGGGCCAGGCACAGGCACCTCGCACGCACTTTAACATATCTCCATCAGATTCTCACTGTCTTTGTCTCTGTCAGTCTGCTCACTCGCATGTTTATGTGTTCATCTGTGTATGTCTGTATGTATCTTAGTTTCTGCGTTACCCTTGGTGTGTGCATGTTTTTCCTTCTATGTGTTCTGTCTGTGTTTGTGTCTGTTTTCCTGTGTGCCTCTATTACTGTATGTGTGTACCAACGTCTATGCTTATGTATTCAAATTGGATAGACTGTATTAATCTTAATGAACGCTGAAACATCATTTCAATATTTGCAATATATATGCCTCATTTTAATTGTCAAACTCCCTGTAAGAGATCATCTCACAGACCCCAGTGGAGGTTACTCACTCAGTGGGGATGATTCTTGGCATTTAGTCCCTCACTAATCTTTCTCTTCGCCAATACTGCCTAAAGTACTTACAACATCAACTAAAGTTCTATTGATAGCTGTATGTTGGAAAAAGAAAATACTGCCTTTGAAAAAAATATTGTCGGTAATCTGCCTGGTGGCAACTGTAACAGGCACCTGACACCCTGTCAAAGTGCTATTGGCCGCTGGTAACAATGTTTGCATTTTCCTCCCAGAGTTAAACAGGGCAGCAATATTTCAACATTGGTGACTCAACAGTGGTGATTAACCAATTACTTGGGTCGGAGGGGGTCAATCCAATTAATTTTTACTAGGCAATAATAATCCAAGTACAGCGCGCTGCATTTTATTTGGATTCTTTCAGTCACTTTCAGTCCAAGTTCCAACTTAACACTGTCAGTGCAATAAGAATTGATTTTTATTATCGCCTGGAATCATGTTAATGAAAATAGCTAGCCATGCTGCACTGATGCGCAGGGGGGAAAAAAATCAACATTAATATGGAGGATTAGCAAATGTATATTTAAGCACTGCTTTATATGCCATAACTCAGCCTGCAACACATCAGGCAATAGCAAGTAAGTTTGAATGTACAATACTGCAAAATACCTATGCATCTGGACAATCGAACTGCACCAAGGGCCCCATTGTTCACACAAGCGTTGTGATGTTTTTTAGGGTGTTAAAATACCCCATGGAGAGCTTTTAATAAGGTGTGAATTTTCCAGCAACTGACAGAAAGCATCACATGGAACGATTTCACGTTTTAAGTTTTTTTAAACTGTAACAAACACAGTAGAATCAACACAGACTAAACACTACATAATAAGAAACCAGGATGCCAAATCACTGAAAAGGTTCTTCCCCTCAAATTACTTACACAAGCAAATTACTTTACAACACATTGATATGTTATATCACACACTGAGCAGATACGTAGCCTTAAAGAATAAGTCCCACACTCAAGTTGGCTTCCTACTATCAGCCACACCAACTTGCGTCTTCCAGTATCCTTTTGAACATCTCTTCACTCAGTTCTCTGAATTTTCTTCAGTTGACTTCCAATAGCAAAGGTCCACTCTGGTGCCTTATTGGCTCTTAAACCTCCAAAAGTCCCATCTTTTATCTTTCTGAACAGAAAATATAATCCTGACAAGTATCCTGCTCTCACATTTACAGCTGTTCCAGCTTCTTAACCCAGCAGCATCTCTCTCTCTCTCGCTCCAGGGTCTCTGAGTCTGAGAGTCTGTATCCTGAGAGACCAGCGACCTGCTTTTCTCTCAATGCTTTAGAATCTGGCATGTGATTTTCTACTGGTCCTGGCCTCAGCCTCTTTTCCCATGGTAACCAGATCTCATGGGCCTGTCTCCTGGAAAAGTTCAGGATGATCACCATCCCCCTCTTCAAGACACTTTATTTTACCTCAACTTAAAATAAATATTTTAAAACATGGCCATCTGATTAAATCTCACACTGGTAACAAGAGCACAGAGAAAGAGGATAAAATCAATTGACGGTCAGGGAAACTGGTCAAGCAGGGTGAGGAGTGTTATAGCAAGAGTTCCATTGCATGTGCAAACTGAAATAATTTATGGGGGAGAGGGAAAGAAAATGTTGGCAAAAAGGAAAGAGAAGTTGGAGAAGTGAGAAGAGCGAACAATACAAATTGGGGAAAATAGAGAACATGAACGGGATTTCGCTGGGGCGAGACCGGAAATTTCCGCCCGAGGTCAACGGAGATTTCTATTGGCGGACCCTCGACTGTTCCGATTCCGTGGCGGTTGAGGTGGTAGAGTTCCGGCCCATGTTATATGAAAATAAATGATCCCAAGGCAAGTGGTATTTCCATGACAACAATTAACTCCGGTGCTATTTGAGAAAGTTTGCCCCTGGAGAGATGATGTGTGAAGTTAGTGATTTGGGGGGGGGGGGGGGGGGGGGGGCGCGGGGGGGGGGGCGCGGGGGGGGGGCGCGGGGGAGGGCGTGGGGGGGGGCGCGGGGGGGGGCGCGGTGAATGGGAGGGGGTCACAGGTAAGTCATAAGAACAAGGAACAGGAGTCGGCCATCTGGCCCCTTGAGCCTGCTCCACCATTCAATAAAATCATGGCTGATCTTTTTGTGGACTCAGCTCCACTTACCCTCCCGCTCACCATAACCCTTAATTCTTTTACTGTTCAAAAATGTATCTATCCTTGCCTTAAAAATATTCAATGAGGTAGCCTCAACTGCTTCACTGGGCAGGAAATTCCATAGATTCACAAGCCTTTGGGTGAAGAAGTTCATCCTCAACTCAGTCCTAAATCTGCTCCTCCTTATTTTGAGGCCATGCCCCCTCGTTCTAGTTTCACCCGTCATTGGAAACAACTTCCCTGCTTCTTTCTTATCTATTTCCTTCATAATCTTATGTTTCTATCAGATCTCCCCTCATTCTTCTGAATTCCAATGAGTATCGCCCGAGTCTACTCAGTCGCTCCTGATAAGCCAACCCTCTCAACTCCGGAATCAACCTAGTGAATCTCCTCTGCACCCCCTCCAGTGCCAGTATATCCTTTCTCAAGTAAGGAGACCAAAACTGTACACAGTACTCCAGGTGTGGCCTCACCAGCACCTTACACAGCTGCAACATAACTTCTCTGTTTTTAAATTCCATCCCTCTAGCAATGAAGGACAAAATTCCACTTGTCTTCTTAATTACCTGCTGCATCTGCAAACCAACTTTTTGTGATTCCTGCACAAGGACACCCAGGTCCCTCTGCACAGCAGCATGCTGCAATAAGCTTCCACCTCTCAGACCAGCAGTGGCTCTTAATGGGTTGCAGGGTTAAGACTGTACAGGAAAGGAAGGGGAACTGGCCTCAGGCGTGGGAAAGAGCTGCAAGGCGATGGTTGTACTGGGGGTACGAGTGGTGAAGGTTGCACTCAGACACATGATTGGGACGAGGGCACCAGCACGCAGAGAGAGCAAATTTACAGAATGTTATAAGCCAGTTGGGGACAGAATGGGGAAAAGAGGACTTAGTGACAGGCCTTGACAGCATCCCGCAGGCATAGAACATAGAAAAGCTACAGCACAAACAGGCCCTTTGGCCCACAAGTTGCGCCGAACATGTCCCTACCTACTAGGCTTACCTATAACCCTCTATCTTACTAACTTCCATGAACTTATCCAAAAGTCTCTTAAAAGACTCTATCGAATCCGCCTCCACCACCACTACCGGCAGCCGATTCCACGCACCCACCACCCTCTGAGTGAAAAACTTACCCCGAACATCTCCTCTGTACCTACTCCCCAGCACCCTAAACCTGTGACCTCTTGTGGCAACCATTTCAGCCCTGGGTAAAAGCCTCTGAGAATCCACTCTATCAATACCTCTCAACATCTTATCCACCTCTATCAGGTCACCTCTCATCCTTCTCTTCTCCAAGGAGAAAAGACCTAGCTCTCTCAACCTATCCTCATAAGGCATGCCACCTAATCCAGGCAACATCCTTGTAAATCTCCTCTGCACCCTTTCTATGGCTTCCACATCCTTTCTGTAATGAGGCGACCAGAACTGGGCCCAGTACTCCAGGTGGGATCTGACCAGAGTCCTATACAGCTGCAGCATTATCTCCCGATTTCTAAACTCAATTCCTCTACTGATGAAGGCCAGTATTCCATTAACGTATCCTTTAAAAAAGGCCCTCTCTTTTAGAAACCTAAGTTGTTGGCGGGGTGGGCCAGGAAGACATTGCGGTACGCGCCCCTTATTATTTTTCACCAAGAGGTTCACAACACAGTGGAGGAAGCGGATTCTGGGGTCAGTGGCTTTCACCCCATTTTACCCAGCTGCTGCCAGATAATGAGAAAATTCTATCCATTAACTCCTAACCTGACATTTTGTAACTCAAGACAGATCCTTACTTTTGCCCCTTTCTTTATCTTAATTTGACTTGGGTGGCTGGGCCAGAGAAGGCAGTGGGGAAAACAGTGATCATGATCATTGAAGTTGGCAGGGCTGATTGTGGAAGCGGTTAATAAGGCATACAGGAGCCTGGGCTTTATACATAGAGGTACAGGGTATAAAAGCAAGGAGGTATGGTGAACACTGGCTTGATCTGAACTGGAGTTTGTGTTCGGTTCTGGGCTCCACATTTTAGGAAAGATGTGAAAGCATCGGGAATGATGCAGAAAACATTCACAAGTATGGTTCCAGGGATGAGGAACTTCAGTTATGAGGATAGATTAAAGATGGTTGTTCTCCTTAAAGAAGAGAAGGTTGAAGAGAGCTTTGGTAGAGGAGAAACCATTCCCATTGGTTGAAGGATCAAGAACCAGAAGACACTGATTTAAGATAAAAAGCCAAAGGAACAAAGGTCTGTTTAAAGTGCTACAGGTTTTTAAGAACCTATTTTCTGCACCTTATTAGAACATAGAACATAGAACAGTACAGCACAGAACAGGCCCTTCGGCCCACGATGTTGTGCCGAGCTTTGTCTGAAACCCAGATCAAGCTATTTCCTCCCTATCATCCCGAAGTACTCCATGTGCCTATCCAATAGCTTCTTAAATGTTCCTAAAGTTTCTGACTCCACTGTCCCTGCAGGCAGTCCATTCCAGCAACATCCTTGTAAATCTCCTCTGCACCCTTTCTATGGCTTCCACATCCTTTCTGTAATGAGGCTACAGCCCAACATATGATACTGGCCAAGCCCAAACTCTCCCAGGCTCAACTCGACTTCAGCCTCTAGCCTGCAGTGTGTGGTTAGGGTCCGGAAAACATTGCTTGAGGCTGTGGTGCATGCAGATTCAGTTGTGGCTTTTAAAAGGGTATTAATAATAATTGGGATTCTTGACACCATTATCATAGAACCCCTAAAGTGCAGAAGGAGGCTATTCGGCCCATCATGTTTGCACCGACTCTCTAAGAGAACGTACCACCCAAGCCCTATCCCGGTAACCTCATGTAATTACCCCGCTATTCCCCCTAATTTACACATTCTTTGACACTAAGGGGCAATTTGGCATGGCCAATTGCACATAACCTGCACATCTTTGGACTGTGGGAGGAAACCAGAGCACCTGGAGGAGACCCACGCAGACACGAGGAGAACGTGCACACTCCACACAGTCACCCAAAGCCAGAATTGTCCTCGGGTCCCTGGCACCATGAGGCTAACCATTGTGTCGCTATGCTGCCTAATATAACCTTCTGGCCAATTCCTTTCTCACATAGAACATAAACTTTCCTGGAATTAACTTCCAGTCATTTAAGACAACGTTTTGCAACAATACTTCAGACCATTTGCTGGCTCCTTTAGATTGTGTTTAAAATTGCGATGTGACTTCTATATATACCCATGATTTGTGGCGGACACAGGTTGTGATGTTGTGTGCAGATTGTGAATCTGCAATGGTGTCCTGAAGGTATCAGTGTGGGACAATACAGATATAATCATAAAAATTGCAGGTACCAGTTCCTGAATCAGTAAAGGTAAAGTCCCTATAGTCCCAGATGACCATAGGCTGTGACTGGTGGAGATTTAACCTGAGGATCACCACATCTCAGGTGAGGGGCACGGTTGAGAAGGCAGGGCCTTCATGGATCATGAGTAAACTCCTGCCCATTACAAAAAATCAAGCAGCTTAAAAGTGGATATCTACTCAGCTTCCTGACTATTCCTACATGGTTTATGCCCAGATCTGTTACATCATGTGCTAAAACTCAGTCCTAATCAGTGCTTTCGAAGTAACAGCGTGATGCACATTGTAAGTATTCGAAGAAACATATACCCATGTTATGATTCATATGTAAGAAGGGCCTGCTAGTGAGTTTTGGGAGGGCCCAGAGTCAAAGGATGCTTCACCCATTGACACAGGACAGCGAGGACCTCAGTCACATCCACAGTGAATGTTCACTCAATGCCATTTGAATGTAATGCCATCTGCAAATAAAAAATCTGATGTGAAGGCTTTTCCGAAGAGACAAATTGTGATAAGCCTCACAAGATCCACGGGGAATTACTGATTGATCTCCCTGTGGGGCTCATTGGGTACGAGTTCCCCTGGTAACAGGCAGTGGCCTGTGCATCTGGAACTCATTACCTAAGCCCTGTATAAGGACTGGGCCTACTAAACTGCAGGTTTGCTCAGCGGAAAACTATAGAGGTGGGTATAAGTGTGTGCTGGGACTCAGAAATCAGATACTACAAACAGCATCTAACAAAGTATCCAGAAGTGAGTCAAGTTGCACTTCCAGCATGATAACCTGCAGAGATTCTCAGATTCATGTGTATATCGTTTCTTATTCAGTTTATGCAATATTTCATTCTGTATTCAGCTTCTAATCGTTCATGCTCTTTTTTAGTGTGTATAATGATTAATCATTTATTCGGTAGATAAAATTTAATAGTTTATTCCGTGTGCGTCAACTCAGGATACTTTACTGCATGAACCTCATCCTGGTCTAATTTAGAACACTCTTTTCTTAACCTTGATAATGAGTGCTGGAGGATTTGCAGCTTGAAGGGTCTGATCCTGCCTGCATTTTAATCATTGTGTACAGTTCTGGAATCCACATCGCGGGAGGGATGTGATGGCACTGGAAAAGGTACAAGAGGAGATTTACCAGGAGGTTGCCTGGGCTGGAGAGTTTTAGTTATGAAGAGAGATTGGATAGACTGGGGTTGGAGCAGAGGAGACTGAGGAGGGACATGAATAAGGTGTATAAAATATGAGGGGCATAGATAGACAGGAAGGAGGGATCAATGAATAGAGTCATAGATTTAACTAAGGGGCAGGAGCTCGAAAGGGGAGGTGAGGGAAAACTTTTTCACCCAAAAGGTGTCGGGAGTCTGGAACTTGTTACCTGAAAGGGTGGTAGAGGCAGAGACCCTCATAACATTGACAAAATATTTAGGTGTGCACTTGTGATGACCAGACATACAGCGCTGTGGGCTGAAAAATGGGATTAGAAAGGTTAGGTGGTTTGGCCTTGATTGGTGCAGATACGATGGGCTGAAGGGTCTTTTTCTGTGCATGATACCTTGAAGACTCTAATCTTTCTTAAAGGGTCACCTGATGAAGGAACAGCGCTCCGAAAGCTCGTGATTCCAAATAAACCTGTTGGACTTAACCTGGTTTTATGATACTTCTTATCATTCTCATCATTGGCACACCATCTCCATTCAGTACCCACTGTCCATTCCTCCATGTTAATGGTCTGATGTCTACATGAGCTGAAGGACACATGCCGAATTCACAGCTCGTGCACCTATTTAATTATTCAACATAACTGATGAAGACCTTAAATTAGTCCTGTTTTGGGTGACACGGTGGCACAGTGGTTAGCACTGCTGCCTCACAGCGCCAGGAACCCAAGTTCAATTCCGGTCTCGGGTGACTGTGTGCGTGGAGTTTGCAAGTTCTCCCCGTGTCTGCATGGGTTTCCTCCGGGTTGCTCTGATTTCTTTCCATATTCCAAAGATGTGCAGATTAGGTGGATTGACCAGGCCAAAATTATCCCTTGGTGTCAGGGGGACTAGCTAGGGTAAATACCTGGGGTTACAGGGATGGGGCTTGGATGGAATTGTTGTCAGTGCAGGCTCAATGGGCCGAATAGCCTCCGTCTGTACTGTAGGGATTCTATGATAATATTTGTATAGACAAGGGAAATTAACGGAAATTGGAATGAGAAGTTGGAAACAAATTTTAAAAATTTGGCGCAAAAATAGAAAATATGTAACAGGTCCGTCAGCATCTGAAAAGAAATAAGACTGGTACAAATCAGTTTTTTACCCATATCTACCCCCCTCCACAGGCATCCACATTTCAACATATTTTAAAATGTAGACATCAGCAGTTGAAACACCCAGCATTCATCTGACTATGAATCTGTGATGCTGAGTGTAACATGTTTTGTTGGCTGTTCTGCTCTCACAGTGACATTTGAGGAAATAAAATTCTGTTTCAGAAAATGTCTGGGCAATCTGCAGCCCCAGCAGAAATTCAATACTTCAAAGGTTGAAGTATCATAGAAACTATTTAGCTACAAAGCTAAATTTCCCCTCAGGCTGGTGTCCTACATTGGAGTAGCAGAGGCAATTACAACTTTTTTTGTGCTCGCTGCTCAGTTCAGATCAATAATTTTCTAACAACATCTTGAATCAAGATGTGGCCGAGGGTGAGTAGGTAGGTGCAACGTGCAACACACAACCTTTCCCCCCCCTATTTCTTTGCTTTTGCCTTCACGAATTAAGTGCTCACCCTTTCCGCGGAAATAAAGATTATATTCATGGAATGAAGTGGCTCATTCACGGGTTTTCATTTCACTTCCCGTGAAGCAGTGGAATTATTGCTGGGGCTGGTTTTCTCTCGTAACGACCCCCTTTCGATTTTCAGACAGCGACCTCAAGGTTGAGAGATGTGCTTTGACCTTTTTGTTTTGAAAAACAAAATTGCTGAATTGTAGAATCCAAGCATGTGCTCCTGCTTCCCGGGCTGACACTGAAATTGGGAAAGAACGTTGTGTTGGAGAACAAGTTGGGCAGGGAAGAGCTGTATCCAGTTTCAAGGACTGGTAAGGGAAAGTTAAATACATTGAAGGATCAATGATAAATAGGCAGCCAATGTGAGAACTGAAAGCCCCACAAACTCCATGTCATGAAACCCTGAGTTAAATTGGTGGACACAGTCAGAATTTTAACAACACCAGGTGAAAGTCCAACAGGTTTATTTGGTAACAAAAGCCTCACAAGCTTTCGGAGCCGCAAGCCCCTTCTTCAGGTGACCTGAAGAAGGGGCTTGGGTCTCCGAAAGCTTGTGTGGCTTTTGCTACCAAATAAACCTGTTGGACTTTAACTTTGTGTTGTTAAACTTTTTACTGTGTTTACCCCAGTCCAACGCCGGCATCTCCACATCATAAATTGGTGGCACAGTGGTTAGCGCTGCTGCCTCATAGCGCCAGGAACCCGGGTTTGATTCCAGGCTTGGATCACTGTCTGTGTGGAGTTTGCACATTCTCCCCCTGTCTGCGTGAGTTTCCTCCAAGTGCTCTGGTTTCCTTCCACAGCCCAAAGATGTGCAGGTTAGGCTGATTGGCCATGCTAAATTGTCCCTTAGTGTCAGGGGGACTAGCTAGGGTAAATGCATGGGGTTGTGGGGATAGGGCCTGGCTGGGATTGTGGTCGGTGCAGACTTGATGGGCTGAATGGCCTCCTTCTGCACTGTAGGATTCTATGATTCAATTGTCTGGCAGCCAGATTGACTGTTTGACCCAGAGATGCCACTGAGAAGGAAATGGCAATAATGTCACACTTGGGATGGAGTGCTCTCTGATTGTGAAATCTGGTTGGGTAGTGGGAGTTTACTGTGTACCGAGCTTGCACTTTACTGAAGGTTCCTTGATGGGAGGGATGTTTACTCTGCACCTGATCTGCTGTACCTCACTTAGATATGCTTGATGAAGCTTTACACTTCATCCCATCGTGTACCTGATGTAAATATGCCATATAGAAAAAGATTTACCTTTTATTACAGTGGGGGCACCTAACTGGGAATACTCAGAGAATCATAGAGACCCTACAGTGCAGAAGGAGGTCATTCAGCCCATCGAGTCTGCACCGACAACAATCCCACCCCAGGCCCTAACCCCACACATTTACCCCGCTAATCCCTCTAACCTACACACCCTGGGACACTAAGGGGCAATTTAGCACGGCCAGTCTACCTAACATGCACATCTTTGGACTGTGGGAGGAAACCGGAGCACTCAGAGGAAACTCACGCAGACTCAGGGAAAATGTGCAAACTCCACACAGACAATGACCCAAGTCGAGAATTGAACCCAGGTCCCTGGAGCTGTGAGACAGCAGTGCTAACCATTGTGCCACCGTGCCACCCCAAAATTGACGCCGAGCCAGTCAGGAGTCAGACCTGGATTCTTCTACTCTGTAGTCAGACCCTTATCCATTGCACCACTGGCCCACTTGATAAGCAACGTCGAGATAACTAATCCCAGAAATATTTACTGCTAGGATTGAATAAAGAAAACTCAAATTGCTGGAATCACCTCACGATAGGAAGGATGTGATAGCACTAGAGGGGGTACAGAGGAGGTTCACCAGAATGTTGCCTGGGATGGAGCATTTGAGTCTTAAGGAGACTAGATCAGCTTAGATTGTTTTCTTTAGAGTAAAGAAGGCTGAGAGGGGACATGTTTGAGGTGTGTAAGGGGTATGAACAGGGTGGATAGGAAGCAGCTGTTCCCCTTGGTTGAGGGGTCAATCACGAGGGGGCAGAGTTTTTGGGTAAGGGGCAGGAGATTCAGAGGGGATTGGGAAAAAACATTTTCACTCAGAGCGTTGTGGGAATCTAGAATGTACTGCTTGGGAAGGTAGTGGAGGTTGGAAATGTTACAACCTTTAAAAAAATATTTGAGTGAGCACTTGAAATATCTTAACATTCAAGGGTATGGGACAAGTTGCAAGAAATTGGGAGTAGTGCGCCTTTAGTGGTAGATAGAGTCATTCCGTGCAGATTTGATGGGCCTAAGAGCCTTTTCTGCACGGAATGACTCTATTAATGGAGGTGACAGGGATCTCAATGGCCAGCTGGAGAGCTGCGGGGAGCTTCACATTGCTTCTTTTAAGTAAGGCTCATCACCCTGATGTGCCACTCAGGCATGTAAGTGGACAGCAGTGGGTTCTCCCCAGGATCAAGGACTCTGGGGTGGAAGCCTGATGCCAGCCAATCAGGGATCTATAGTGCAGCAGTAGCACTGGGCTGGTCGTGGCTGTTGCTGCTGGTACAACATCAAATCAAATCCTAGGATCACCACCGCATCGCAGGCCATGGGCGAGTGATTGCTAGCTGGGTGGGGGTTTCATGCCTGGGGGTCCCGTGGAAGAGTGGGGTGGCAGCAGGGGCAGAGAGGTGGCTCTCAACAAGTCCATCCCCTTCTTGATGCCGGGTCCCTCAATTAGGCATTGAGTGCCTTTGCATGAGAGACCCTCACCTGGGAGCTCGCAGGCAACCTTGCATAGCTTTAATTGTCAGGCTCTGTGCATGGCAGGCCCCCTTGCCCATCACTGGGTTAAAAGCAGCAATGGTGGGCTGGGGCCCTTACATGGGCACTCCCATCACGGACTTACTCTGGATGGAAGCAGGAAAGCAGCATACGCCCACCACACTCCAAAATGACTAAATGCTCCCCACTTCCACCACCAAACTTGCCATAGGGGAGGGCATTAAATTCCACGCAAAGTGTAACATTAACCAGCATTAATGGCCATCACCTTTGTGTTTATTCATTTTACGGGATGAGGGCTTCACTGGCTGGGCCCAGCATTTATTGCCCATCCCTAATTGCCCTCCATTTAACCACATTGGAATCAACTAATTTGGAGTCAACCACACTGCTGCGGGTCTAGAGTCACATGTAGGCCAGACTGGGTAAGGATGGCAGATTTCCTTCCCTAAAGGACATTAGTGAACCAGATGGGTTTTTTATAACAATTAACGATGGTTTCATAATCATCATAAGAGTTTTAATTCCAGATTTTTACTGAATTCAAATTTCACCATCTGCCATGCTGGGATTCGAATACGGATCCATAGAGCATTACCCTGTGTCTCTGGATTCTAGTCTAATGACAATACCAGTACACCACTGCCTCCTCATAAATGAGTTCGTAAAAGTAGCAAGAATGAAAAGGTGTGCGATGTTGTGTTTTATGTCTTATAGATGTGGTTCACTAATGTCCTTTGGGGAAGGAAATCCGCTGTCCTTACCTGGTCTGGCCTACATGTGACTCCAGAGCCACAGCAATGTGGTTGACTTTTGACCGCATTCTAAAATGGTCGAGCAAGCCACTCAGTTCTAGGGCAACTCGGGCTGGACAATAAATGCTGGCTAGCCGGTGACGCCCATGTCCACGAATGAATAAAAAAAACACAGTAAGTAGTCTCACAACACTAGGTTAAAGTCCAACAGGCCTATTTGGTCGCACGAGCTTTCGGAGCACCGTTCCTTAATCAGGTGCTCCGGAGCAGAGCTCTGAAAGCTCGTGCTACCAAATAAACCTGTTGGACTTTAACCTGGTGTTGTGAGACTACTTACCGTGCTTACCCCAGTCCAACGCCGGCAACTCCACACCATGGTTAAAAATAACATTCTTGTCTAAACAGGAGCTTTATTTACAATGTTTTGCAAGCGTCTGCAGCCAGCAATCACCCCTCTCAGTTTTGTTTGTCTTTCTGAGCAACCACACCCACAAGTTTGACTGACAGCACACAAAACAGAGAGGAGTCAATAGACACAAATAATCAAAGACTGAATAATTGAACAATTGACTGGTGTGTGCAAAAAGCAAAAAGACAGAGGTTTACAATTGATATTCAGGCACAAACCTGACTGTCACGGACATTAGCAAACACCGACATTTTTTAACATGACGGTCTTTAAAAAAATCAGCTGCAGAAAGGGTCAACTCGAAAACAAAGGTTCCCAACGCTGTCTAAATAATCACGTTTCTCAACTTAAAACAGATTTTTTTTGAGGCGGACGACTGAATCAGAAGTAATTTGGATGTTCCAGTCAGCCTCCTCCCTTGCCCCTGGCCTGCCTCGTGCCAGCCAGGTCCAATCTCCGCCTGCTAGTTGTAGTCAGTTTACGCAGAGCAGGAATTTGTTCCATTTCCCGGCCTGTCACTCTGCATGGTTAACGAGCAGCAGGAGAAGACAAGCCTCTGCATTTGAGGGATGGATTGGAGAGCAGTGGGGGGAGGCTGGGGGGTGTTGATGTTCAAAACCCTTTTGCTTTGCGAGCCTTGTAAAGCCGTCCCGTTACTGTTAGGGAAGACTTTCCACTTTGGAGTCCCCTGATGGCCTGTAGACTTTACCATCCCCACACACAGAATGAGGTGGTACCTGGATAAATCTCTGCCCATCAGCAACTCCATGGAAATGTCTACAGGCAGCTACTACAGATAGCTCCATTGACAATCACTCCAGGATTTGGGCACAAAAGTCAAGGCTGATGTTCCAGCGCCGTACTAAGGAGCTGCCTTTCAGATGAGACCTTAAACCGAGATCCCGTCTGCCCAGTCAAAGTGGGCATAAAAGATCCCATAGCACTATTTTAGAAGAAGAGCCAGGAAAAAATTTTTCCGGTGTCTTGGCTATTAGTCATCCTTCAACCTAACCACCAAAACAGATTATCAGGTCACTATCCAGTGTGTGGGAGCTTGCTGTGTTCCAATTGGTTCCTGTGTTTCATTCAATGTATAATAATTTCAGGAGTCAACTGTAAAGGAACAGTGCTTTATTGCATAAGATAAAGTAAAGCAAAACCACAAGCCTGTGGTGAACAGGTCCTAATCGGAACAATCAATAATGGACCCACTCAGGGGCCTGCTTTATAGAGGGCTCAGTGTATGAGCTCCACCTGGTAAGGTAATTACCAATCACCAGGGAGCTCATATTCTACGAGTCCTCCAAGGAGGCCAATCAGTGATTCTGTTGATCCTCCAGAAGGAACTCTTCAGCTGTCGGCAATAAAAAAAAAACTTATTCCAACTTATAAATCAAAGAAAAAGGTTTAATAAAGAAACTTCATTCTGCCAACACTCCTGACCTCACCCTGGGCCATTCCAAACTACCCACAATTCCCAACCAATTTTATTTATACTGAGTCAGCTGGTCACCTGACTACCACATCATTTTGTCATTGGTTGCATAGTTTATTGGGTCAGCTGACCCTTACAGTTTGTTCCCATTGGTCACACTACAGCAGATCCAATGTTATCAATAGTTACATTCTAACAATTCCCCACACAGGTCCTGAGGGTTATCACACCTTGCTACTGCATTGACTGCAAAGTGCTTACATCTGTTGGTTGCAAAATGTCTTATAAACTTTCTCAAATTCATATAGTTCCACCATTGGTGGCAGCTCTCCATTTCCTTGGGCATTTCAGAATGAATGCCAGCAGGATATTTGACTGTGGTGGGCATCACATTCCCAGTCTACTTCTGTCCTTGCCTGATAACTATTTACATGCTCCTTCCAGCAGGGATTACTAGATGGTGATCATGGCTGTATTTATCCACTTGCGCAAATGGAAAACATTTGCCTGTTTTTCTTTGTGTAACATGATAGCATTTCTCATTAAATCTTGGAACGTGATTTTGAGATTACTCAGTGGTTTCAAACCAATTACAATTACTAAAAGAATAAAATGAAGTATAGTCGTTGTAATAGAACATAGAACATAGAACATTACAGCGCAGAACAGGCCCTTCGGCCCACGATGTTGCACCGACCAGTTAAAAAAAAAACTGTGACCCTCCAACCTAAACCAATTTCTTTTCGTCCATGAACCTATCTACGGATCTCTTAAACGCCCCCAAACTAGGCGCATTTACTACTGATGCTGGCAGGGCATTCCAATCCCTCACCACCCTCTGGGTAAAGAACCTACCCCTGACATCGGTTCTATAACTACCCCCCCTCAATTTAAAGCCATGCCCCCTCGTGCTGGATTTCTCCATCAGAGGAAAAAGGCTATCACTATCCACCCTATCTAAACCTCTAATCATCTTATATGTTTCAATAAGATCCCCTCTTAGCCGCCGCCTTTCCAGCGAAAACAATCCCAAATCCCTCAGCCTCTCCTCATAGGATCTCCCCTCCATACCAGGCAACATCCTGGTAAACCTCCTCTGCACCCTCTCCAAAGCCTCCACATCCTTCCTGTAATGTGGGGACCAGAACTGCACACAGTACTCCAAGTGCGGCCGCACCAGAGTTGTGTACAGTTGCAACATAACGCTACGACTCCTAAATTCAATCCCCCTACCAATAAACGCCAAGACACCATATGCCTTCTTAACAACCTTATCTACTTGATTCCCAACTTTCAGGGATCTATGCACACATACACCTAGATCCCTCTGCTCCTCCACACTATTCAAAGTCCTCCCGTTAGCCCTATACTCAACACATCTGTTATTCCTACCAAAGTGAATTACCTCACACTTCTCCGCATTAAACTCCATCCGCCACCTCTCGGCCCAACTTTGCAACCTGTCTAAGTCTTCCTGCAAACTACGACACCCTTCCTCACTGTCTACCACACCACCGACTTTGGTGTCATCAGCAAATTTGCTAATCCACCCAACTATACCCTCATCCAGATCATTAATAAATATTACAAACAGCAGTGGCCCCAAAACAGATCCCTGAGGTACACCACTTGTAACCGCACTCCATGATGAATATTTACTATCAACCACCACCCTCTGTTTCCTATCCGCTAGCCAATTCCTGATCCAATTTCCTAGATCACCCCCAATCCCATACATCTGCATTTTCTGCAGAAGCCTACCATGGTGAACCTTATCAAACGCCTTACTAAAATCCATATATACCACGTCCAATGTAAAAACACAACAGCCAATTGGCACACAGCAAGCTCCCATAACCAGCAATATGATAACCACCAATTAATCAGCTTTTTATGAATGGATAATGAGGGATAAACTTGGCCTAGACACCTGGGATAACTGCCCTGCTCTTCTACAAGACAACACCACAGGATATCTTACAACCACGCAAGCAGGCAGAAAGATGGCACCTCCACCAGTGCAGTATTCCCTCTGTACTGCATTGGAGTGTCAGCATTTTGAGCTCAAGACATGGAGTGGGACTTGAACAGGGAATGTTATGATTCAGCTGCAAGAGTACTACTGCTTGAGCTACGTTTGACATATGTTTGGAAGATGTAGCTGGTGATGTGAGACAGATGAAGAGAGGGACTAAGTTTTCTACTTGTGCTGACATAGATGGCCATGGCATTAATAAGGAAATAAATATGTAGCTGCCGTCACAACTCAGATGAGGGCTGTGCCATCTGCTGGCCACTGATGTTACTCCTTGTGCTGTTCTTGCAGGCAGCAAGAAATATCCATTCATTTCATCAATAGTTTGACAGATACTGATACAAGCCCAGACATAAAAACAATCCATTGACATCTTCAACACAATGATAGGTTTACGATATTTACAATAGAGAAACGGGTCATTCTGCCAACAGGTCCATGGCAGTATTGATAAGGTAAAGTAAAGGCACATCCAGTTCCTCTGGTCAATGCATGGGGAGCACGGTGGATATCAATTTAAGATCATCATCAAAAGGATAAAGGGAGATACTAGGAGGTATTATTCTTACGCATAAGGCTACGATTAACTGCTGAAGCCTTGGACTTTTGTACTCAGCATCTTCAGGTCTCTCCATCCTACTCTTTTCCCAGAGACAAGGCTTTTTAGGCTGATTCCTCTCTCTTCAGTGCAGTATTAGAAAGCAGACAGGGCAACCTCAGTATCGTGATGTGTTCCATAGTGGACTTCAACCACGACAGCCTCCCACAACCGACTTCAGATCTCATGAGACGGTCCATTTCAGTAACCATCTCCTTTAGTAACAATAGATGATGAAAATAGTGCTCCGTGGTTACATTTAGATAATCGATCCTGAGGTAGTGCACAGATTTCCATGGGTGCTTGATGCCAGAAGCAATCAGGCTTCCTTGCAGTCTACCAATTCTTTCTCTCCTTCTGCAACTATGCACTAAATGCAAACAAATACTGGCTCTGTTTTGTCTGGTTTAAGTAGCATTGGGATGAACCCAGAACCCACCATACCCTACAGTGCAGAAGCAGGCCATTCAGCCCATAGAACCTGCATAAACAACAATCCAACCCAGGCCCTACCCCGTAACCCCACGCATTTACCCTGCTAGTCCCCCTGACACTAAGGGGCAATTTAGCACGCCCAATCAACCTAACCCACACATTTTTGGATTGTGGGAGGAAACCTGAGCACCTGAAGGAACAACACCAACAGAAAGCACTTGGAGGATGGTGCCGAGTTCTGTACCACTGCAGCTCAGAAAGGACATATTTGCCAGAATGATATCAGGGCTAAAAGGGTTGAATTAGGAGGACAGGTTGCTCGAGGCTTGTAATTCTTCGATCATTGAAGATTAAGGGATGATCTAATTGAGGTGGTTAAGATAATTAATGGCTTTGATAGGGTAGTTTGAGATAAACTATTTCCTCTAGTACCAGATATTGAACAAGAGGGCAGCCCCTTAAATTTGAGCTAACGATGATACCAGAAAGCATTTGTTCACATAACGAGAGGTGGGAATGAGCAACTCTCTCCACCTGACAAGGTTAGGTCAATTAAAATGTCAAAACCAAGATTGATAGACTCCGACAGAAGCAGAAAGAAAACGGTGGATGCTGGAAATCAGAAATAAAAACAGTAAGTGCGAGAAATGCGCAGTACATCAGGCAGCATCTGTTGGAAACAAGATTTAAGGTTTTAGGTCAATGGCCTCTTGTCAGAATTGATAGAGTTGTGTCAGGCAACGTTATTAGGGGATATGAAACCAAGCTGGATATCATACAGATTAGCCATGATCTAACTGAACAGACACAAGGGGCCGAATGGCCTACTCTTGTTCTTAAACGTTCTTTTCATTCTCACTGTTTATGAAACACACCATCCTACAGAGCCCAGTGGTTGTAAGAAACACAAACATTCGCAATACTACTCGCACCACAGTATTCAAAACACTATTTCAACTCCACTTTGAAACAAGAGGAGCTGGTAGAGATCAGCAGAGGGCAGTGCCGATGGAAGCAATTGGGCTACAAATAGGTTTAACAAGCAGCGGAAGCTGCTGCTTCTGACTCAATTTGCCTTGTCCTCTGCTGGATTTAGTTTGAAACACAAATGGCCACTGGACTGACATTTCAGCACTTAACCCCTGACCAACAAGAGAAGTTCATGCCGCCCATCTGAAGCACTCAAACTCTTAGATTGGCAGTACAATGAGTCCTTCCTATTACCCTCCAATGCAGCTATTCCTAAACGCACGACTTTATCTCCTGCACTAGCCTAAACCTAAAGGTTATTTCTGTAACAACAATCACTTTCCATCCTTTGAAAAGGCACACAGAACTAAAGACAGAGGAAAAAACAAAGGTCTGTTTTCTGCATTGTTGCCGAATGCTATTTTATTGAATTAGATGCAAACGATTGGATTTAATACAGATAAGATGGATTTCATCCATTAGAGGTGAACATTGTTGGATTGTACACAGATGAACTCAGTTGGATTGATTAGAATTAGACTTATGCTTTGGGTAAACACAGCAGAGTTGAATTGATTATGGATGAATGATTCTAGCGTATTTATTATAGGTTAACCACATACACTTGTTTATAGATAAATCTCATATTAATTAAAGATGAGCATTGCATTGATTGCCAGCACAGTTTGATATATTGATTATAGCATTGTTGGATTGATTATGGAAGACATTTGTATGGGTTACAAGGTTATTCACTGAGATATTAATTAAGGATGAACGTGTTAGCACCGGTTAGGGTTACAGATGAAATCTGATTGTACATGAACTGAGCTGTATGAATGACAGACTCACATTATTATAAATACTGGTATTGATTATAAGTTAACACTTTTTTGCTGCTATAAATAAATACTATTGTGTTGATTGTAAACGAAAACTGCCGTTTTGATTCTAGATATGAACTTTTGCACTAATTGCAGAAAAATGCAACTGTATTGATCCTAAATGAAGATTGTGGTATCATTTATAAACAGTGTTGGATTGATTATAAATGGACTGTGTGGTATTGATTTAGACTCTTCTGTAATCAATACTGTGACATGATCAGTACAATTGAGTTTCTCTGTACCTGCTGCAGTTGGAGTATAATATGTGACCACCATATTATTGATTATAGACAAAGTGTGTCATATTGATTGGAGATGGCTTCTCTTGATATGTGTTCTTTTGTATTCTTCATAGATGAGCTTTTCTCTATTGTTTAAAAGTGAACATGGTTCTAAGCAATCTCTTTATTCATCATACATCAACACTGATTATAGATGGCCACTATTGCACTGTAATTGAAAATGCTTGCAGTGGTTAAATACTAACTATTGCTTTGTTCATTATGGAATGGTGTTAAATTGATTATAGATGAACGTACTTTCCACTGCAGTGATCGGAATTGTGTAAGTTGTACAAGAACTTTTATTATGGGATAATACTGTCAATTTATTACCATTGAGGTCTGTTATCTAGATTATAAATGAACACAGTAGCATTGATTAAAAGCACACATTGTTACATCAAATATAGGTGATGTGATTAGAATGGAACACTATTACATTTGCTACAGATAAATATTTTTTCTAATGATAAACAAATGCACTTACAGTGCTGCATTTGTCCTCAATAAACCATTATGTTGAATCTACGGTTTCATTATTGAGTGATTAACACTGTTGTTGTTTTTTTTGTCTTTACTGTTTAGTGTTTTGTTGATTTATAAATGAAGGATTTTATATAGACAAATACCTCTGTTAATTATAGGTCAGCTCTGTTGTATTCATCATGCATTGATTGATTGAAGGTGAACTCTACTCTGTGAAACTGGTTTTCTGAATTTTCCCCTACCGCAGAATCAGCTGTTGGTAATTTTGTGAGGAAGTCAGGGTGGTAAAATCTATTCTTTTAGCACTCCAGAACAGAGTCCACGCAGGAGATGTTATCTGCATGATGTATACACTCCAGTAGATTCCAAAAGGCTGGGAAGTGTCTCCAGCTTTAGGTCAGATTGAATCAATTGTAGCCAACATAATCCTACTTTGCAGTCTCGCCATTTAACCACTGCTAGTCTGGTTCAGTGGTGGTGAGGGAAAAGCAAAGAGCAAAAAAAATGGAACAAGGTGACAGCTGTTTATAGAATCATACTTCAGAGTAATATCAAACACAGGGTAAGGAATAAAGGCAAAACACTACGGATGCTGGAATCTGAAACAAAAACAGAAAATGCTGGAAAATCTCAGCAGGTCTGACAGCATCAGTAGAGAAAAAATAGAGCCAACGTTTCGAGTCTGGATGACCCTTCGTCAGGGCTGACAGGGTAGAGCATGGTGGTCAATATAGGAAAATGAGAAAATGCCAGCTGTAGGTTGATTCTCAGCAGACGGCAGTAAACACGGGAAATTCGCTACCCCAAAGTGCGGTGGATGCGAGGACAGTGAGTAAATTTAAGGAGGATTAAGACAGATTTTTGGGTAATGGTTGAAAGGTTATGGGGAGAAGACAGGAAAATGGGGATGAGGGGCATATCAGCCATGATCGAATGGTGGAGCGGACTTGCTCCTAATTTTGCTCCTATATCTTATGAACTTATGAGGTTCGGGTCACTTTAGGGAAAATGATCTCAGATCAAACAGAGACATTTCCAGGCCCCGACTCTGAAAGAGATGGGCACCATCCACTCACCTACCCACTGCTGTAAGATGCGCGCCGGTCACAAGATGAAGAAAGGATGGGGCCTGATCGTGAAGCTCTCCACAGGTTAATACCCTGCTGACAATCTTTATCCAGACTTTCGCATAAAGAATGGCTACTTGGCTGAGGTGAATGATGAGTGCGAACAGAGATTTAGCACCTTAAGAAAAGGGAAAATTGGAAAAGAAATGCTGAATTTGGAAGTTCAGTTTTAAAAAGAAACAGCAGCTTTAATTTCTTTACCTTGAAGAGAGCAAATGACACTCAGAAAATTGCTTGTGTGGGTGTTGACAGAAGTGCATTCTGTGATCACGGAGCTGTGCGTGTAAGTAATTCAGCTCTTGGGCAGAGTGAAGGGGGAGACTAGGCCAGAAGCCTAACCTAAATTATTCTCAACACTTGCAAATAATCTGGTCACTGGAAGCGTACAGAAGTGTTCGAGCCGAGTCTTCACACTGACAGTGGTATGCGGTTAAAGACCTGACGCCTTTCTAATTGCTCACTAAAATAGTCGCTGTCTCATTTTGGTGATAATGCGTACGTTATCACCAAAAATGACAAGAATAATGAATGAGTAATTCTGGTGTAATGCAACAATTAGACCTCGAAGCGGCTGTGTATTATGTTAATTCAGAGCACTCACTCCTGTTATTAAGTGCTTGATAATTATTTAATTACCTTTCTGCCAGGATAATTTACTCCGTTTATTTTACATTAGACGGAGGGCATGAAGGCTCAGGTTTGGGGTCCACTTGAGCAGCCCCCCCTGCTGAGGATTGTGACCAGCTGCCTTGGGGCTGTGTTGAATTGGCATCCTGTCACTACAGCGTGCTCCTACTGACAAGGGATCTGACTAATGGCAGGTTTGTTGTTCTACATTGTATTTTGCTGCCGCTGTTATGTACAGACGGTTCTGTTTTCTAACAGTACAGCAACACGATTAAGGGCAGGGCTGAATACGCTATTTGGAAAAGGACAGTCACACAAAAAAAAAAGGCATGGTGCTGCTCTGCCTCTCCAGTTGCTGTGACTTCAAGCCCAAGGCATACTCACAAAACTGAAACAGCAACTAACTGGTCCATTGATCTGAGGAATGTCGTTCATAAAAGCCCATTTACTTTGTTTTGGGCCAGGAAATAGACAAGAAGTGACATCACTTGGCACTGCTTGCTGAACCATCACTGAATCCCATTAGCTAGGGTGATTCCGTTTTTTTTAATGCATGTATATCAATGTATGATTAAAAATGCGTGCAGTTCTTCACTACCAGTGAGGGCCCATCGACAGCATTGTAATGGCCTACCTAATATGTAAAACAGGATTTAAAACAGGAATTTAGGGAGCTAGGGTGGAAGCTGAGAGCCAGGACAAACCATGTTGTCATCTCTGGTTTGTTACCGGTGCCACATGCTAGCGAGTTGAGGAACAGGGAGAGAGTGCAGATAAACACGTGGCTGCAGGGATGGTGTAGGAGGGAGGGTTTCAGATACATGGATAATTGGAGCACATTCTGGGGAAGGTGGGACCTGTACAAACAGGACAGGTTGCACCTGAACCAGAGGGGCACCAATATCCTGGGAGGGAAATTTGCTACGGCTCTTTGGGGGGGTTTAAAATAATTTGTCAGGGGAATGGGAAAACAAGCTGTAGTCCAGAAGCCAGTGTTGAGTGTAGTGAGGCACTGAGGAGGGTATCAAGGTCGGCAGAAAGGAAGGTGGGTTGAAGTGTATCGACTTCAATGCAAGGAGCATCCGGAATAAGGTAGGTGAACTTGGAGCGTGGGTTGGTACTTGGGACTACGATGTTGTGGCCATTACGGAGACATGGTTAGAACAGGGACAGGAATGGTTGTTGGAAGTCCCGGGGTATAGATGTTTCAGTAGGAGTAGGGAGGGTGGTAAAAGAGGTGGAGGAGTCGCATTGTTAATCAAGGATAGTTTAACGGCTGCAGAAAGGCAGTTCGAGGGGGATTTGCCTACTGAGGTAATATGGGCTGAAGTTAGAAATAGGAAAGGAGCGGTCACATTGTTGGGGATTTTCTATAGGCCCCCAAATAGTAATAGAGATGTGGAGGAAGAAATTGCAAAGCAGATTATGGATAGGTGTGGAGGTCACAGGGTAGTTGCCATGGGTGACTTTAACTTTCCAAATATTGATTGGAACCTTTATAGGTCGAATAGTTCAGATGGGGCACTTTTTGTACAGTGTGTGCAGGAGGGTTTCCTGACACAATATGTGGATAGGCCGACAAGAGGTGGGGCCACATTGGATTTGGTACTGGGTAATGAACCGGGCCAAGTGTTAGATTTGTTTGTGGGAGAGCACTTTGGAGATAGTGACCACAATTCGGTGTCTTTCATTATTGCAATGGAGAGGGATAGGGCCATATGGCCCTATAATTGGGGGAGGGGTAATTATGATGCGATTAGGCAAGAATTCGGGAGCATAAGATGGGAACAGATACTGTCAGGGAAAGGCACAAATGAAAAGTGGAGCTTGTTCAAGGAACAAATACTACGTGTCCTTGATAGGTATGTCCCTGTCAGGCAGGGAGGAAATGGCCGAGTGAGGGAACCATGGTTCACAAAAGAGGTTGAATGTCTTGTCAAGAGGAAAAAGGAAGCGTATGTAAGGATGAGAAAACAAGGGTCAGTTGGGTCCATTGAGAGTTACAAGGTAGCAAGGAATGAGCAAAAAAAAGGGCTTAGGAGAGCTAGGAGGGGACATGAGAAGTCCTTGGCATGTCAGATCAAGGAAAACCCCAAGGCTTTTTACTCTTATGTGAGAAATAAAAGAATGACCAGGGTGAGGTTGGGGCCGGTCAAGGACAGTAGTGGGAACTTGTGCATGGAGTCAGAAGAGATAGGAGAAGCGATGAATGAATAGTTTTCTTCAGTGTTCACCAAGGAGAGGGACCATGTTTTTGAGGATGAGAGTGTGATACAGGCTGATAGGCTGGAAGAGATAGATGTTCTGAGGGAAGATGTATTAGCAGTTTTGAAAAACCGGAGGGTCGATAAGTCCCCTGGGCCAGATGGGATATATCCTAGGATTCTTTGGGAGGCAAGGGATGAGATTGCAGAGCTTTGATCTTGGGTCCTCACTGTCCACGGGGATAGTGCCAGAGGACTGGAGAGTGGCGAATGTTGTTCCTCTGTTCAAGAAAGGAAATAGGAATGACCCTGGTAATTATAGGCCGGTTAGTCTTACTTCGGTGGTCAGTAAGTTAATGGAAAAGGTCCTGAGGGACAGGATTTATGACCATTTAGAAAGATGCAGCTTAATCCGGAATAGTCAACACGAATTTGTGAAGGGTAAGTCTTGCCTCACAAATTTGATTGAATTTTTTGAGGAGGTAACTAAGTGTGTAGATGAAGGTAGAGCAGTTGATGTCGTGTACTTGGATTTTAGTAAGGCGTTTGATAAGGTCCCCCATGGCCGGCTCATGAAGAAAGTAAGGAGGTGTGGGATAGAGGGAAATTTGGCTGATTGGATAAGTAACTGGCTATCTCATAGAAGACAGAGGGTGGTGGTGGATGGAAAGTTTTCAGACTGGAGACCAGTTACCAGTGGTGTACCACAGGGATCAGTGCTGTGTCCTCTGCTATTTGTGATTTTTATCAATGACTTGGAGGAGGGAGCTGAAGGGTGGATCAGTAAATTTGCTGATGACACCAAGATTGGTGGAGTAGTGGATGAGGTGGAGGGCTGTTGTAGGCTGCAAAGAGACATTGATAGGGTGCAGAGCTGGGCCGAAAAATGGCAGATGGAATTTAACCCTGATAAGTGCGAGGTGATTCATTTTGGTAGGACAAATTTGAATGCGGATTACAGGGTCAATGGCAGGGTTCTGAGGAATGTGGAGGAACAGAGAGATCTTGGGGTTCATATCCACAGATCTCTGAAGGTTGCCACTCAAGTGGAGAGAGTCGTGAAGAAGGCCGATAGTGTGTTAGCGTTTATTAACAGGGGTTTGAGTTTAAGAGCCGTGGGGTTATGCTGCAACTGTACAGGACCTTGGTGAGACCACATTTGGAATATTGTGTGCAGTTCTGGTCACCTCACTATAAGAAGGATGTGGAAGCATTGGAGAGAGTGCAGAGGAGATTTACCAGGATGCTGCCTGGTTTGGAGGGTAGGTCTTATGAGGAAAGGTTGAGGGAGCTAGGGCTTTTCTCTTTAGAGCGGAGGAGGATGAGAGGCGGCTTAATAGAGGTTTATAAGATGATGAGGGGGATAGATAGAGTGGACGTTCAGAGACTATTTCCTCGGGTGGATGTAGTTGTTACTAGGGGCCATAACTATAGGGTTCATGGTGGGAGATATAGGAGGGATGTCCGAGGTCGGTTCTTTACTCAGAGAGTGGTTGGGGTGTGGAATGGACTGCCTGCTGTGATAGTGGAGTCGGACACTTTAGGAACTTTCAAGCGGTTATTGGATAGGCACATGGAGCACACCAGAATGATAGGGAGTGGGATAGCTTGATCTTGGTTTCGGACAAACCTCGGCACAACATCGAGGGCCGAAGGGCCTGTTCTGTGCTGTCCTGTTCTATGAATCTAATAGATAGACTTACAGTGTAAAAGAATGACCAAATTGTGAGGTCCTTGTCCATAATTTCTGCAACATTTGTTTCGCGCCCTTGTTACTTTTGATGTGGAGATGCCGGCGTTGCACTGGGGTGGGCACAGGAAGAAGTCTCACAACACCAAGTTAAAGTCCAACTGGTTTATTTGGAATCATGAGCTTATGGAGCGCTGCTCCTTCATCATTGCGTGATCTGCTGTGGAGCTGGTGTACAAGGTGGTTGAGAGTGTGAGAGAGGTGCGCCAGCAGAGTCTTTCAGCGCAGTCTGGATTGTAGGGGGGTCGGCTTGAGTGGGTTCATGATCTATAGTTCTTTTGGGATCTTGTCTTCTTTCTTGCATCTTTGTAGAAACTTGATGTCTGTGTTGATATGCACAATCTTCTTGGAGATCCACTTTGAGCTGGCAGTTTGTGGTGTTGATGGTAGCCATGATGTGGAGATGCTGGCATTGGACTGGGGTTGGCACAGTCAGAAGTCTCACAACACCAGGAGCACTCACCTGATGAAGGAGCAGCACTCCGAAAGCTCGTAATTCCAAATAAACCTGCTGGACTTTAACCTGGTGTTAAAGACTTCTTATTGTTACTTTTGATGATGGAATATTTAAGACAATTATCATGGCTAAATAGTGATATGTCATTTTGTGTCAGGAAGCTTATTTCTTGCTGTTGTGCTTTCGACTAGGTAAAGTCTCCATAGTCCCAGATGACCATAGGCTGCTCTTGCCTTTGACGGGGTGTACTGACTGGTGGTGATTTAACCTGAGGATCACCAAACCTCAGGCGAGGGTCAAGGTTAAGAAGCCCTTCATAATAACCTCAGCCGGTGCGGGAATTGAACCCACGCTGTTAGTGTCACTCTGCCTCATGAAGCAGCCATCTGGCCAATTAAGATAAAGTGGCCCTCTTGGCGCTTGGAGTAAGTAAGATTGGTTTACCTGAAACAGTTTTGGCCAGTTGACCACTTGATCAATACTTCTATTGTTCACCCAGAATGACTTAAAATAAAAAGTCACTGCTGTAGAATGGAGAACAGATAGTGACCATTCACATCTACTTACTATTTGACTGGTTGCTCTACCGTTCCCATTGTTAGGTTTCACGTTCTGTGACAGTAAGTTTAAGAATCCATATGTTTTGAGTTTTGGCTAAATCTACAAACAATAGGAGGTATGAATTCCACAAATGGTTTTGTCTTGGTTCATCATTAAAAGGAGGCACCCCACTCATGGTCATTCAATTAGGAACTTTCTTAATTGATGTACTCTTATGCACATAATCTATGTATTACTGTATCTACCATCTCACAGCCTGTGTAGAAGTTGAAAAAAGTCACCTGACCTTTGACAGCAATCGTGGTGGACTTTCAAAGTCCATTTTTAAAAAGAAACAGCAGTTCCATAAAATTCTGTACTAAATAGAGTCCATGTTTAAAGTTACAAATTTGACATGCCCTGACTGGACATGACAGAAGCAAAATAGAACATTTGCTGAGCCACTTCCCACTTTTCAAAGAATAATAGAATCCCTGCAATGCAGAAGGAGGCCATTCAGCCCATCAAGCCTGCACCGACAACAATCCCACCCAGTCCCTGTCCCCGTAACCCCACTTATTTATCCCATTAATCCCCTTGACACTAAGGGGCAATTTAGAATGGCCAATCAACTTAACCCATGGTGGCACAGTGGTTAGGACTGCTGCCTCACAGCGCCAGGTGCCTGAGTTCAATTCCAGCCTCGGGTCACTGTCTGTGTGGAGTTTGCACGTTCTCCCTATGTCTGCATGGGTTTCCTCCGGGAGCTCTGGTTTCCTCCCATGGTCCAAAGATGTCGGGCTAGGTTGATTGGCCATGCAAAATTGCCCAATAGTGTCAATGGAGACTTGCAGGGTGAATACATGGGATTAAAGGGATAGGGCCTGGGTGCAATTGTTGTCAGTGCAGGCTCGATGGGCCAAATGGCCTCCTATTGCACTGTAGGGGTTCTGTGATTGTGTGTGTGGTCTGTGGGAGGAAACCAGAGCACCTGGAGGAAACCCACATCGACGCGGGGAGAACATGTAAACTCCAGACAGACAGCAGAAAGAAGCAAAGCCGAAATCATGTGGTTCAATCTAAAATGGTACCTATTACATTTTACAAAATGCCTCAGCCAAAATAATTGTTGGGTCTATCGTCATTGTTGACATTGATGTTCTTGGAATGGTTGTTATTGATGATGAAAAGTGTCAAAACATGGGTTACAAGATGTGCCCAGATGGTGCTGTACACTGTGCCAACATTGCTGAGGTGAAGTTACACTCAAGTTTCTACACAAACTTGCTGGTGTAAACCTTAATGTAAAGTCTCCCCTGTTTGCCCTCATTCACTGCATCCTTGATATCAATTGGCTTTAAAATTGAGATTGTGTAGTCAACTAATTAAAACTTCACAATCATTATTTGCTTGAAGTTATTGGAGTCATGTCTAATGTGAGTATATTAAAAATGTTACGGTAACCCGGGGAGGTGTTATTTATTTATTCCAACTTTTTTTTAGATATACTAATTTGTTCACACAACAATTTCCTTTTTTAAAAAATAAGTTTGAGCACTGGATAGAGCATATCTCGCAATGTTTGCACAGTGGCACAGTGGTTAGCACTTGTACTTCACAGCATCAGGGGCCAGGGTTTGATTCCCAGCTTGGGTCACTGCCTATGTGGAGTTTGCACGTTCTCCCCTGAGCCTGTGTAGGTTTCCTCCGGGTGCTCCAGTTTCTTCCCACATTCCAAAGATGTGTGGGTTAGGTGGATTGGCCAGGCTAAAATGCCCCTTAGTGTCAGTGGCACTAACTCGGGTAAATGCATGGGGTTGTGGGGATAGGGCTTGGGTGGGATTGTGGTCAGTGCAGACTTGATGGGCCGAATGGCCTCCTTCTGCACCTTCTGTGATTTTATAATAAAGTTGGAGGCATGAACAGATTCCATGGTGTTACACTGAAACGCTGTAATGCAGACGGGGGACATTTCCCGTCCCGCCCACCACGGGAATCATAGCGGGCGGCGGGGGAGGGGGGGGGGGGGTGTCCACGCAAAGGCTCGTTGAACTTGGATGTGATTTTCCGGTTTTGGAGGGGAGCGTGGTTGACAAAATGAATGGTTAAGTGAGCCATTTCTGTGTAAGTGGTACCAGCCACAAGCTGGGGGGAAAATGCACACTTTGCCCTTCTCCACCTATCTGGCTATTTCCTTATGGTGGAGCAGAGTGAGCCCTGTCTTTCCTGACCCTCGCCCACCACCCCAATTTTCCTTCTCTGCAATCCTCGCGTCCAGATGGGAACCTGACTGAGAAAGAATTCAAAGCCCGCATTCAATAGTTGAGCCTGGGCAGGCAGCTGTGAAGGTAGTCATAGCTGTTTGACATTGTCAGATCTGTTCAATAGCCCATGCGCACAGCACTGTGCAAAAGGCACAGAAAACAGGTAAGGAGCACACTTACAAAACAGCAGCTCCCTAATGCTGTCTGCATCCTCATTCTGACCCTGATTTCACTTGAGGCAAAGTAACAAAGCTGGATGAACCAACCACATATTTTTGTTCTCTCATCTTGTCAAGCTTTCATAGACTACAAAATGTCTTTCTTGCCTGTTAGCAGGTTTGGACTGTAGGTGAAACAAAATTCACAGGCTGTCAACTCCATCTATGTTGCTCTTATTGATTTTTCGATACGTTGATTTGTTTGATTCCTTGAGTCATCCAAATAAACCTTCAGTGTATAATTTCCTTAAGTATAATGATGGAATGCCCTGAACAGCGCACCGTACTTGGCTGTGTTCTAAACAATTTGAATATAAATTCAGCATTATTTTCGAATTCCCATATTTAACACCCCAGTGCCTGAAACCCAAGATGTAATTGATGGCTTTTCTCCATCTCCATCCCCAATTTTAAACATCTATGTAACTACTCAACTAAATTGCTTTGTTCTTTCGCTCTGTTAAGGATTGCACCATATAGAGTGTGCTTCCCCTCACCTTTTGACACCACTCTTCCCCAAATATACTCGTACACATCTCATACTGAGTACATCTGCCACTTATCCACCTACTCCCCTAACTTATCTCTGCCCTCTTGAAATCACCAGCATTCTTCCTCAATTTTCCACGTCTCTCGTCTTGTATCGCCAGAAAAATTTGATATTATTGCTCACAGCTTTTGTCCAAATTAGTTCCATAAATGGAAACTAAAATGATTCCCAGTATAGCTGCACCACTACCTACAGGCTGCCAATCTGAAAAATAGCCTTTAATATAATCTGCTTTTGGTTTTCAGAACAAGGGCACTTTATTAAACACATTCAGAAAATTCATATGTACCATATGCACTTTATTAATTTTTTTATTTATTAATTATTTTTAAAATTCATTTAATTTGGGCAAGTGCAGGAAGCCTTTTACAAATTCGTTCTGACTGCCTGTTTCCCAGTTCAATCCTATCGTTTGGACACTACGGTCCAGAAATTCAGTTGTGCCGTGACAATGTTTAAACAGCCTCCAGTATGGTCAACAGGAAGTGCATGCTCACTCCCAGCTGGTAAAGGATAAAGGCTCAAAAAGTATTGGTGTGTAGTGCCCATGCTGGAAAGATGTACTACATATTTTGCTTATAATAGAGTCTATCCTCTGTCTGAGGTCCTCACTTGAAGATCAATTTGCCCTGAAGCAGGAAAACCTGTGCCACACCAGACGTTTCTTAAAGGGATTCCTATTAGGCTACACAACCAAGGTAAGGTTCTAAAATGTACTTAAACATGGAACCAAGAGGAACATGAGTGTCCCGCCTGACGTCACGTTCAAATAATTCAGGTTGTGTTACTGAAGAGAAATCGACAACATTGAGTGAGAAACGGTTGGAGGGGCTGAGAACCAGAGGACACTTGAAGTGACCGACTAAAGAAGCAACTAAAAACATTTCTATGCAGTGAGTGGTTAGGATCTGGAGTGCGCCGTCTGAGAGTGTGGTAGAGGCAGTTTCTCCAAAGGTGGTGGATAATTATCTGAAGAGAGAACATTTGCAGAGCTAAGGGGTAAGTTGGGGGAAATAGGGCTGGTTGACCTGTTCTTGCACAGAACCAGCATGGATACAATGGCCTCCCTACTGTGCTATAACCAATCTATGATTCTATATTTTCCAAAATGCACTCAGTAAGACTAACACATCTTAGTTGCAGACAGCCATTATTGACCAAGTTTGTTTCCACCTCCTGATTTGATTTGATTTGTTATTGTCACATGTATTAACATAGAGTGAAAAGTATTGTTTCTTGCGCGCTATACAGACAAAACATACCATTCATAGAGAAGGAAATGAGAGGGTGCAGAATGTAATGTTCCAGTCGTAGCTAGGGTGTAGAGAAAGATCAACCTAGTGCAAGGTAAGTCCACTCAAAAGTCTGACAGCAGCGGGGAAGAAGCTGTTCTTGAGTCGGTTGGTACGTTACCTCAGACTTTTGTATCTTTTTCCCGACGGAAGAAGGTGGAAGAGAGAATGCCCAGGGTGCGTGCAGTCCTTAATTATGCTGGATGCTTTGCCGAGGCTGCGGGAAGTGTAGACCGAGTCAGTGGATGGGAGGCTGTTTTGCATGATGGATTGGGCTAGATTCATGACCTTTTGTAGTTCCTTGCGGTCTTGGGCAGAGCAGGAGCCATACCAAGCTGTGATACAACCAGAAAGAATGCTTTCTATGGTGCATCTGTAAAAGTTGGTGAGAGTTGTAGCTGAAGGTAGGCTAGCCAGTAACATTAGGAATGATAGTAAAAGTTTCTTTAAATACATTAAAAACAAACGGGAGGCAAAAGTAGACATTGGGCCGCTCCAAAATGACGCTGGTAATCTAGTGATGGGAGACAAGGAAATAGCTGAGGAACTTAATAAGTACTTTGCGTCAGTCTTCACAGTAGAAGACATGAGTAATATCCCAACAATTCAGGAAAGTCAGGGGGCAGAGTTGAATATGGTTGCCATCACAAAGGAGAAAGTGCTAGAGAAACTAAAAGGTCTGAAAATTGATAAATCTCCGGGCCCAGATGGGCTACATCCTAGAGTTCTAAAGGAGATAGCTGAAGAAATAGTGGAGGCGTTAGTTATGATCTTTCAAAAGTCACTGGAGTCAGGGAAAGTCCCAGAGGATTGGAAAATCGCTGTTGTAACCCCACTGTTCAAGAAGGGAACAAGAAAAAAGATGGAAAATTATAGGCCAATTAGCCTAACCTCAGTTGTTGGCAAAATTCTAGAATCCATCGTTAAGGATGAGATTTCTAAATTCTTGGAAGTGCAGGGTCGGATTAAGACAAGTCAGCATGGATTTAGTAAGGGGAGGTCGTGCCTGACAAACCTGTTAGAGTTCTTTGAAGAGATAACAAATAGGTTAGACCAAGGAGAGCCAATGGATGTTATCTATCTTGACTTCCAAAAGGCCTTTGACAAGGTGCCTCACGGGAGACTGCTGAGTAAAATAAGGGCCCATGGTATTCGAGGCAAGGTACTAACATGGATTGACGATTGGCTGTCAGACAGAAGGCAGAGAGTTGGGATAAAAGGTTCTTTCTCAGAATGGCAACCGGTGACAAGTGGTGTCCCGCAGGGTTCAGTGTTGGGGCCACAGCTGTTCTCTTTATATATTAACGATCTAGATGACGGGACTGGGAGCATTCTGGCCAAGTTTGCCGATGATACAAAGATAGGTGGAGGGGCAGGTAGTATTGAGGAGGTGGGGAGGCTGCAGAAAGATTTAGACAGTTTAGGAGAGTGGTCCAAGAAGTGGCTGATGAAATTCAACGTGGGCAAGTGCGAGGTCGTACACTTTGGAAAAAAGAATAGAGGCATGGACTATTTTCTAAACGGTGACAAAATTCATAATGCTAAAGTGCAAAGGGACTTGGGAGTCCTAGTCCAGGATTCTCTAAAGGTAAACTTGCAGGTTGAGTCCGTAATTAAGAAAGCAAATGTAATGTTGTCATTTATCTCAAGAGGCTTGGAATACAAAAGCAGGGATGTACTTCTGAGGCTTTATAAAGCACTGGTTAGGCCCCATTTGGAGTACTGTGAGCAATTTTGGGCCCCACACCTCAGGAAGGACATACTGGCACTGGAGCGGGTCCAGCGGAGATTCACACGGATGATCCCAGGAATGGTAGGCCTGACATACGATGAACGTCTGAGGATCGTGGGATTATATTCATTGGAGTTTAGGAGGTTGAGGGGAGATCTGATAGAAACTTACAAGATAATGAACGGCTTAGATAGGATGGACGTAGGGAAGTTGTTTCCATTAACAGGGGAGACTAGGACGCGGGGGCACAGCCTTAGAATAAAAGGGAGTCACTTTAGAACAGAGATGAGGAGAAATTTCTTCAGCCAGAGAGTGGTGGGTCTGTGGAATTCATTGCCACAGAGGGCTGTGGAGGCCGAGACGTTGAGCGTCTTCAAGACAGAAATTGATAAATTCTTGATTTCTCGAGGAATTAAGGGCTATGGGGAGAGAGCGGGTAAATGGAGTTGAAATCAACCATGATTGAATGGTGGAGTGGACTCGATGGGCCGAATGGCCTTACTTCCGCTCCTATGTCTTATGGTCTTATGGTCTTACATGTCAAATTTCCCCAGGTTGGAAGGCAGCAGAGAGGACTCCACATTCTGTGGCCTGGGCTTCTGCAGAACTGTGGAGTCTGTGACATACCCAAAATGGCAAATAGACCCAAATTTGGAAGTGCCACTCTCTATCTGGCAGAAACCATTTTTTGCTGGGGTATGTATGGGGAGGTGGGAAGTGGCTCCCACATGTGGAAAACCCAAACTTGGTTGAAATCAGTGTTGGGTTCAAACAGCCCATTTTGGCTGAAGTGAGGGCCATATACTGCAGTGTGAAGTTGATGAACTTTTAGATTAGATGTAAATGCTCTTGAAGGGAGGATGGGGGTCTGTAAAATCGTGGAGCAATTGAAGTATTTGAATTTCCTGCCCTTCAAAAATTAAAGAAAATCTACACGCCTTTGTCTGTGAGAGTAAAAGAAATCTGTTTCAAAAGCATTTTTTTGATGTAACCTTAAGTGCTTTCATTAAGGTTGACTGCTTTTAACAGCATATCACTGTCACAGTGGGGACTGTGGGCCTGATTTTATCATCAAGTTGCGCTCGTTTTCGGGCGGGAAAACTTGGTAAAGTCGGGTAAAGTGAGGCGAGTAGTGTGATCTGCAACCGTCTCCACGCCCGTTCCCCCTTTACCAAGCGCCTAAAATGGCCACAATTGGGACTGCGCCCGAAATGGGCATGATGGCTATTTAAATGCATGCCATCATTTAAATGTATGCTGGACACCCAAACTTACCGGCATTTTCCCCTTTACCACCACGTTCATCCGTCCAGATTCGGCGCGAAACAGACATGGTCTGCAAAGGTCCGGTTCGGGTGCTCCAACTTCTGAGGAGGTAAGTTCAGAGCTTTCTACAGCTCTCTGACTCAGATCGGTGGGGGGGCGGGGGGGGGGTGGGGGGGAGACGCGGAGGGAAGTAGATCAGATCGCTCTCTGGTGGGGGAGAGGAAGGAGGCCAGTCAGATGGCTCTATGGTAGGGGGAGGAGGGAGGCGGGTCAGATGGCTCTCTGGTGGGGGGCGAGGGAGGTGAGTCAGATGGTTCTCTGGTGGGGGGGAGGAGGGCGGGTCAGATTGCTCTCTGGTGGTGGCGAGGGAGTCGGGTCAGATGGTTCTCTGATGTGGGGGAGGGAGGTGGGTCAGATGGCTCTCTGGTGGGAAGGGAAGGGGGGTCCGTTGCCACTCTGCGTGCGATCGGTAGGGGGGCAGGGGCCCGCAATTGATCTGGATTGCGGGGGCATGGGGGAATAAGGGGGACAGTTATGTTGTGAGGGTGGGACAATGTTGTGAGGGTGGGGGCCAGGGAGGAGGCATTATCTGGCCTGGGAGCGATGTGGTAGGGGAGCATTTTTATATTTTTTTTACTGCGCATGCGCAGTTGGAGGCTCCAATCGGAGCTACAGTGTTTCGGGCGCGATAAGCCCCTCCCACAGGCTTCTGCAGCGCAATTCAGAATCACTGCTTTTTTTTCAGCCAGTGTGCGTATGGGGTATCCGGAGAACAGGTCTAAAAGTCGGATCTGAAACACTCCCAGATTCAGCACTTAGAATCAACATGGTAAAATCAGGCCCTGTGAGTTCACAGTTTGAATTTCACTGAACATCAATGTACAGCAGAATATCGTGGTCATGATTTTCAGCATTGCTTGTGAGTATCAGCATGCACTCACAAAGCTATCCCTATTTCATTTGGTAATGCATCACCCTGCCACTATTGGGATCCTTGACTCCACCTGTCAGTATCCTGTATTACTACGTAGGCCCTGAATTTACAACAGAGTCATTCTTGATATTTAACCAGCGTCTCTGAAACTGTGTTGTCTGCTGTTGTTTAGGTGGAATCATAACCCACATACTTTAAATGAATCAATGCTAGAATCCCACAGTGTAATTTGAACAGCTATGTTTATACGACTATTAATCCAGTTTTCCTTTCATTGTCATGATCAGTAACTCATTCCATCCAACACAGATTATTGTGGAATCCTTCTCCACTTGTGTTAATCCAGCTCCCTCATGCTGTTGGGATCAGTAGCTCTGCCCAGCCACCACCATTTGCTGTCAACCCTGGTGTGAATACAATGCCTTACCCTCTGTATCTAACCCAATTTAGTCTCATGAGGGCAGCAAAAAAATATGTCCCATTGCCAAAATGCGTACTTCACCTTAAACAGTTACAACGTCCACTCCGAAAAGGAAACATTTTGGGAGGCGATGACCCAGTGGTATTATCACTAGACTATTAGTCCAGAAACTCAGCTAATGTTCAGGAGGCCGGGGTTCAAATCCTGCCGTGGCAAATGGTGGAATTTGAATTCAATAAAAAATATCTGGAATTAAAAATCCACTGATGGCCATGAAACCATTGTCGATTGTTGGAAAAACCCATCTGGTTCACGAATGTCCTTCAGGGAAGGAAATCTGCTGTCCTTACCTGGTCTGGCCTACATGTGACTCCAGAGCCACAGCAATGTGGTTGACCCTCAACTGCCCTCCAAGGGCAACTAGGGATGGGCAATAATTGCTGGTCAGCCAGCGATGCCCATGTCTCACGAATTAATTTTTTTAAAATCCCACTCTGAGTGCCAGAAATTAAAGCCTCGATACCTGGGCGGACTTTGACTTGTATTACAATGATGGTGCAATGCTGACTATGGATATCTTTATTTAATAAATATTTAATAATCCCACCATGCATCTTGTTGCTCCAAAAAGATTAATTTCCTCAAGCATATATCCTTAGCCAAACCTCTAAAGGTCAGAAGCAACTCTGAGGAAAATCAGAATAGCAAACTCAGAGTTTGGAGAGATGACATACTTAGGCACAACATTAAAAGAAATCTCCTGCAAAATTCCATAACTCAGGGTGCCTTGCTGTTTCTTGAGTATTTGTCTGAATGATCAGTTATTAAAGAAATAATTTTAAAGAAAGCAATTAAATACAAAATACTGTGTGATAATTGCAGTCAACATAAAATTTCAGTCGATTTGTTTGGGACAAAAAGCAAATAAATAATTTAACAGGCAGAAATAAAAGACGCTGTAATTGATATTTATTTAAAAGAAGGCTGGAATCCGCCTTGTTATATTACCATTTTGACCCTTTCTTAAAACCCTGAAAAAGGACCATTTATTGTTCCCACTAATTGTTCCGATATGTCTGTGCTTGGTCGATTGTTCAGAGCGATTGAGGAAGAGGCGTTCGTGCCTTGCCAAGTGAATGAAACGAGCCTAATTAGAAAAAAAACTAAAAGGTATCATATTAAATAACTGGAACGTTGCTATTAATATTTATATAAGAGGGTCAGCACCGAGCTGGTATTAAACTCTACTTCAGTTAATATTCTGCCTAATGCTGTCTGGGAGTATTCTTTACTAACTGGGTAAAATCGGGAGAATAAAGGCTGGCAACCACTATTTCTCGAATCAAGTGGTTGAACAGTCAGTAATGAGGCAGACAAGTAGACCTTCCCCATCCTTAGCGGATACGGGAGGGCAGGGATTGCATGGATTCTTTCATTCCATTATGCATGTTGTCTAAAGGCCTGTCCTGTAGGAAGCTGTAATGTGGGCGGATTCTCATTATTTCTCCAGGTTCTGCATTGCCGAGGCTAGGGCTGAAGCTGTAATGTAAGTTTCTGTTGCCTAATTGACGAATTCTCATTTCCAATTCAGTTTGCACCCCCCCCCCCCCCCCCCCTTCCTCCCTTAACATCCTCTGATAAAATTCAAACATCTTTTTTTTCTCTTCGGTATAATTTTTTCATTTCCAACGACTCTGCTCACATCTGAGCAGCCCTGCGGAAGACTGATGGGGAACAACAGTGCATGAAAATCAAATGGGAAATAGGGGAGTGATCATCAGCAATACGGGATTCTCACTGCCTAAAACTTCTGCACCCAACACCTTCAAGGGCAAATGTCAAAAGATAAAGAAATATCAAGGTTCATTTTACCATCTGGAGACTTGCTGGCGGTGTAATTGTTGCAAAAATTCACAATTTACAACGCATGATTTTTAGGAGATTTAATGAGGCCATGTTAGTAGCAGGCACAGAAAAAAATCATTTAAATACAATATTTATTAAGATAAGGTCTCTCGTGGTTGCTGTGCTGCCCAGTCTGTATCTCTTTCCCCATCATCCACGCACACTGCCTGGCTCGCTTTAGCAACAGCAAAAGGCCTGACTGGTAGCATTCAAGTTGGGGGGGGGGGGAGAGGGGGGAAGAATCTACTGATGACCATGAAACCATTGTTGATTGAAGGGAAAACCCATCTGGTTCACTAATGTCCTTTAGGGAAAGAAATCCGCCGTCCTTCCCTGGCCTGGCTTACATGTGACTCCAGAGCCACAGCTTTGCGGTTGATTCTCAACTGCCCTTGGAAATGGCCGAACGAGCCATTCAGTTTCAAGGGCAACAAGGAATGGGCAATAAATGCTGGCCAGCCAGCGACGCCCAGGTCCATGAATGAATACAAAAAAAGAAGCACGGCTGTTAATTCTGCTGGACCTCCAAAGATGCCCTTGCAAGTCCACTCCCACCAGGAGATCAGTCTATGTGCTTGCAGGGGGTGACACACATTATTATACACATTATTACATTCCCCCCTTGGAGAATAATTAATGGAGGCAGCACGGTGGCACAATGGGCAGCACCGCTGCCTCACAGCACCAGAGACGCTGTTTCAATTCCAACCACACTCATGTCTGTGTGAGGTTTGCACATTTTCCCTGTGTCTCCGAGGGCTCCAGTTTCCTCCCACAGGCCAAAGATGTGCAGGTCAGGTTATTGGCCATGCTAAATTGCGACTTAGTGTCAGGAGGACTAGCTAGGGTAAATACGTGGGGCTATAGAGATAGGGGCTGGGAAGTCAGTGCAGATTTGATGGGCCAAATGGCCTCCTTCTGCACTGTAGGGATTCCATGGATGACAGAATTTCCTCTGCAATGGTGCCCCATGTGGGCATCATATCAATTGCATGCCCATATCAACCCCAGCTCAGTGAATGTTCACGTGATGTCCAGCCACAGGGATTTCATTATTTCCATCAAGAATGGTCATTGAGGAAGCAGCCCTCATGTATTCATGACACGTATGACGCCTAAATTCTTTGAAGGAGAAGAAACTGAGAAAGGAAACAACTGTTAATTGGGCACAGAGTTAATTTTGGCGCTAGTGCTGATCCTACAAAGAAATATTGTAACTGCTGAGAATTACTTCAGCCTGAAATTTACTGTTCCTCAACTGCCACTTTGATCTGACGGAAAAACCTGTCATTCAGTTTTGGCCCATTGAGCGGACAAAGGGATGGGGTGCCAGCCTCACTCCCCAGGGCGACAGAAATTCCCAGCTTTGGTTTCTGACCCAGAAGAAATATTCGCCAAAGTGTAGAGCATGTTTACCTTTGCCCTGATCCCAGCGAACATCTTCCAAGGGGGATGGGTTTGACAGCATTGACTCAGTCAGCAATCTCCAGACTTACAGCTCATACCTGCGCTGTCACTGAAGAGTAACCTTAACCACCCCACAGACAGAGCCAAGCTCCATTTGTTAACTGACTGGAGCAATGGGAGCGGCTGAATGGTTGCACTAGTGGTATTAACCTGCCTGCCCACATTACAGACTCTGAAGTACCTGCTGTGTTCTTCCAGAATTTTCTGCTTCTCTCTCTAGTTCCAATTTCTGACATTTTCAGCATTTCTCTTTTCAATTTCAGCAAGCAGTGTCTGCTGTCAACATCATAACTACCCTTTCAGTGCTGAATTGCAACCCTTTAAGAGCTACTTCCTCAACAGAATTGGTACTTCTTGGTCAAGCGTACTCTCCAGGGTATACATCTCACATGCCAGTAGCCTTTTGAAAACAGCAAGGAGAATGCCGGTCACGGGGTTCACCAGGACTGACCCTCTGCTCTTCATTTGTGTTTGTGTCTTTATATGCCCTGTTTGTGAACAGAATTCCCACTCACCTGAAGAAGGGGCTTGGAGCTCCGAAAGCTTGTGTGGCTTTTGCTACCAAATAAACCTGTTGGACTTTAACCTGGTGTTGTTAAACTTCTTACTTCATTTGAACCACAGTAAGAAGTCTCACAACACCAGGTTAAAGTCCAACAGGTTTATTTTGTAGCACAAGCTTTCGGAGTGCTGCTCCTTCATCAGGTGAGTCACCTGATGAAGGGGCAGTGCTCCGAAAGCTTGTGCTACCAAATAAACCTGTTGGACTTTAACCTGGTGTTGTGAGACTTCTTACTGTGCCTACCCCAGTTCAACGCCAGCATCTCCACATCATTTGAACCACAGGCCAGTTTAACTGATCTTTGCCATTCATATCAAGCTGGTCCAATTAAACCTGCTATTTGAAACAATTATCAAGAAACAACAGAATCCTTGAGGGACATAGGAATAGGAGTAGGCCATTCAGCCCATTGAGCCTCTTCCGCCGTTTAATGAGATCATACCTGATCTGTGGCCTAACACCATATATTTACCTATGGCCCATATCCCTTAACCACAATGCTTAACAAATCTTTCTCAGATTTAAAGGTAGCAACTGATCTAGCCATTCATGGAAGAGAGTTCCAAGCCTCTACCACTCTTTGTGTGTCGAAGTGCTTCCTAAACAGCTCTCCTGATTGGTCTGGTCCTAATTTTTAGACTATGGTCCCTCATCGTAGAATCTTTAACCAGTGGAAATAGTTTGGCCAGGATTCTCCCGGCAGCGCAGCGGGCCAGGAGACATCAGCGGGGGTCCTTTTGCGAGGTTCACAACCAGCGTCTGGCTGGTTGCGAGTCTCCTAGGCTTTTTTTTTTAGCACAATCAGTTCTGTGCCGATGTTTGGCGTGGAGCTGATTATCATATGGAAATTACAGTTTTCATATGATTAGTGGGCCCAGGACGGTATTCTCTGAGTCTGCCGGCTTCTCCTCCCCACCGGGAGTGGTTCCCACCAACGGGGTTCACAACTGCTTACGGGGACAGGCATCCTCACCCCACTGGTGAGGATTATCTTGTGTATCTGTTCACTGCAGTGCCTGCCCTGTAAAGATTAAGCTGCTTTTATTTTAGCACCTTAGTTCATATTCCTGGATATTCCTGGCACTAAAACTTTAAGCTCTCTTATCCCAGCGGCTCTGCGGCTGGTATGTAGGAGCAAAATGTAGCTGCGTAAATACAGAAAGTTAGCTCATGAATGACACCAAATTAAAATGGTGTCAATTCATAAAGATCCCCCAGGGGGGTCCAGGGCAAGTGGGGTGTGCCCCTTGGGCAGTGCCAGCCTGACACACTGGCACTGCCCAAGGGGCACACTGACACTGCCCACTGGGAACCTTAGCATTGCGTACTGGGCACTGGGCAATGCCAAGAAGGCAGGGACAGAGGGGAATGTGGCATACTGGGGGTATGGAGCCTATTGGGGAGATGATCGGTGGTGGTGGAGGGGGGACCCCTGTCACTCTGCAAGGGGGATCGGTGGGAAAGAGAGGGACGAGTGCAATTGTGGCTGGTCATTGGAGTGGAGAGGTCGGGTGTGGTCATCGAGGTGGAGTGTGTTCAGAGCTGTCCATCGGGGCGGGCTGTATAGATTGGGGCTGGGCCGGGGTGGGGGTGGGGGGGGCGGGGGAGAGATCTGGAAGGCCAACGATCAGGAAGGTTCTGGGGAGGCCAGCAATCAGAGGCTAGCGATCGGGAGGCCGGCGATGGGGGGGCGGGGCCAGTACACATGCGCCGATCTCCGCGCTGACAGATCGGCACATGTGCAGTGGCCTGCTCAGCGCCATGTTGCCGGGAATAGGCCCCACCCCAAGATATTCAGAGTGAAGCATGCTAAGGCGCTCTGTGATGCACAGAGTGATGGAGATTCATTCTGAAAATCACGCAAAAAAAAAGGAATTTACTCCCAGTTTCCTGCATGTTGAAGACTTAGAATTTTTTTGGGGAGAATCCCCACTGTCATTTTTCATCCTAGGGAAATTGTCAGATCAACAGAGTGGAAGTGTAATGCTAGATGAGGGATTGGAAGAGGCGGTGGAGAGGTAGAACTGGGTGTCATTGGCACCCGTGTAGAACTCGACTCCAAAGGCCAGACTTTCATGTCCTTTTGGAGTGGGGATTCACCAAAACTTTATTCTTTTTTTAACACAACTAATTTAAATTTGCACAATGGTTAGCACAGCGCCAGGGACCTAGGTTCAATTCCTGGCTGTCTGTGTGGAGTTAGCACATTCTCCCCGTATCTGCGTGGGTTTCCTCTGGGTGCTCCAGCTTCCTCCCACAATCTGAAAGATGTGCTGGTTAGGCGCATCGGCCATGCTAAATTCTCCTTCAGTGTACCCGAACAGGCGCCGGAGTGTGGCGACTAGGGGATTTTCACAGTAACTTCATTGCAGTGTTAATATAAGTCTACTTGCGACTAATAAATAAACTTTACTTTACACTTACTTTAAATTCCCTGCTCAAAAATTAATCCATGCAATCTTCCCATAGGCGGGAAGAGCTTTGGGCTAGGATCAGATTTAAATTCTGCATGTACGTCCTCTGAAGTTGTGGTCACCGTTGACAAGTTCGAGGGGAAACCTGTATTGAACGTCTCATGGTACTTTCATCAGGTCAGTTGGGTTTTAGAAGGCTTCTGGAAACCCACATTGTTTGAGAGTTTGTGAACTAGAGGAAGCCTATTGAGGCATTGGCAACATTATGACAGTTAGTGACAAATGTTTTGACAACTGCAAATGTCATTATATTATAAGGAAGACATAATTTACCAGCAGTGATTAATCAGAGGACAAGCCCTGCAAAGGTAAATTGACCATTACATTGTTTAAGTGTTGAGAAGCTTCCCCCAGTTGGAAAAAAGTGTTGTGATGCATTTAAAACTGTGAAAAAATATTCTTGGGAAATCTCCTATCATGATATAGACAGTGGTTTGAATATCCAGAGTTCTTTAACTTAGAACAAAATCGCTGAATCATTAAAAAGAACTGAATCATTAAAAAAAATCAAGCTATCTGTTGCACTCTTTTGACTGACAGGGTATTTGCATTTGAAATACAAGAAAACCTAATACTTCAATTTCACTGAGGTCCATTGTCTGGAGTTTCAAGGATTTGTTTTGGCAGCTGAGCACTTTATGAATCCTTGGCTGAGTTTCAAAAGCTAATGAACACATTTCAGCCCAGCAGGGGGTTGTGTACAAAGTGCATTGACAGTTTTAAGAGGTTATTAAAAGATTATCTGTCTTTGATGTGGTTAATGAATAAATTGTTTTTGAACTGGCTGACCACTTTATGGGATTCATCTTCTTTTCAATGGGAATGAAATTTTTTTTCTGTGCAATTTAAATGTTAGTGTGTTCAATTGACATTTCAATCAGATTGATAGAAGTTTAATATATTAAGTCAATTTCAAATAATTCCCATTGCTACTACATGGCTCCCAATGACTGTACCTAGTGGATCCTGGTGAGTGGCTATGACAGATACATGGGTGGGCTGTGGGGAGCATGGAGAAGGAATAAGGGATATGGAGGGGACATGGGACGGGGGCATGGGATATATGAGGGGGAATGGAGTGGGCATGGGAAATACGGAACTGGAAAGGTTGCTAGAAGGCTGATGTTGAGAGCTGGACAAATATCCTAGCAAATGAGGCTGGCCTTCCAACCAGCATGCTCCGGCACTCACACTGATGCTGCAACAGGAAACCTGAACTCTGCCTGTCCATGTTTCCAGGAGACAAATATATGGCAGGTAGGGGCAAACCCACCAGGTTTGGAGTGTTGGGATAAGGCCTGACTTATGTCTCTTAAACCCAATATGAAAATGCGGCCCATGTCTATGGATGATATTGTCAATGGACAAGATGTAGATGAGAGAGAGGAGGAGGCCAACAGCAGATCTCTAGAGGACTCTGGAGGTAATGATTTGGGCTGGGGTAAGAAATTCTACTTGGATGATTCAATGGGAGAAAGTCAAAGTAAGCATGGAGTTGAAAAAATGGCACTAACAAATTCCTCGGGCACTCTGTTAAAACTAAAGATTGTGCAGTCTGGGACTTGGACTGGGGAGATTACACAATGCTCTTCCACTGTTTGTTGATTGTTCCTCTTAGTGCTGAACAGTGTATTGCTCGCATTCTTTATTCTTCATGGCTGAATAAGATTGTTGACAATTGGTGTTGGAACTTGTGGGATCGGCTATTAACCAGGAGAACTGGACTGAAACAATTTATTCTGTTTCCAGAGGAAACGTAGAGGACTACAGGAGAGGAGGCTTTCATTAAGTCGGTTGGGGTTGAATCCAGGTTTAAATGGTGAAAAGGAGGTCATTGAATTCACCCCCGCACCATCCCACAAAAGAAATCCCATTTTAACTTTTTTCCCAAGAATTCAATACTCCTTCACAATCAAGATTTAATTCAATAACATTTGAAGTGAGTTATTGTCCTCAATTGTTGCTCAGGGTAAGGGGTCACAGTGTGCAGGAGGGCAGAACAAATGCCACATTTACGTGTTGAAGTCTAGAGAGATTTCAATTCCGTCTGACGTATTCCTGACTTTTATCTCACCGGCAACACTGGAAACCAGGATTGTTTGTTATTCCCTCTGGCCTCCAGCTTTGCTGTGGTGAGTGTTGTATGTTTGATATCTTAGGGTGGCACAGTGGCACTGTTGTTAGCACGGTTGCCTCACAGCACCAGGGACCTGGATTCGATTCCAGCCTTGGGTGACTGTCTGTATGGAGTTTGCACATTCTCCCACTGTCTGCCTGGTTTTCCTCCAGGTGCTCCAGTTTCCTCCCACAATCCAAAGATGTGCAGGTTAGGTGGATTGAACAAGGTAAATTGACCCTTAGTGTAGGTTAGGTGAATTAGTCAGGCAAATCTGCAGAGTCACAGTTAGGGCAGAAGGGTGGGCCTGGGCAAGTTGTCCTAGGAGAGTTGGTGCAGCCTCAATGGGCCAAATGGCTTCCTATTGCACTTTAAGGATTCTTTGATTCTATGATTGTGGAGCTATGCAGAGATGACACACCAGTTTATATGTGTGCAACTCAACATCGTTCACAGTGCTTTAAAATGTCTGCTCAATGCTACGGCTTCAGCTTCCAGGATCCTCTACAGTTTGATTATTTTCCTCTGTGTGAGTGCGAGTGTGAATGTGTGTTGGAGCCACAGACATTCTACGTCCCAATCACACTTCTATTCCGCTCACTTGAAGATTGTCTGCTCCTCCAGTGTTATTGCAGATACTGCAGCATCCCATTTACAGAGTCTGGACAATTCTGAGACAACCTTGCGGAAGTGACCGGAGGAAATTCAGTGTTTTCAAGAAGATATTTGAACCGAGGAAGGGAGCTAGCAAGGAGGGCACTACAGGAGCATTGGTAACCTAGTGATGGAGGGGCATAGGGGTGTGTGAGATGCAGAGGCCAACAGAGAGGTGGCACGCGGGAAAGGGGAAGATCTTGGAGGATGCCTCTGATCAAATAAAGGGAACCAGGGAGGAGGCATCCCCGCCTGTACCACCAGAGGCCCAACCAGGCTTACCTGCCAGGCTACCTGTCTGTCACAGAGCTCTCCTAACGGCCAACAAATTGTGACCTGGACCACAGCTAGCTAAATCATGGCAAGATCAGAGTGGGTGGCAGGGGCTGGAAAAGCCCCCCCCCCCTGCCTGTAAACGCAAGTGCAGGATACCATAAGATTCTACCCGGGATCTTGGTTCAGTGTGTCATCTGAAAGACATAAGAACATAAGAAATAGGAGCAGGAGTAGGCCATCTGGCCCTTCGAGCCTGCCCCGCCATTCAACAAGATCATGGCTGATCTGAAGCGAATCAGTTCCACTTACCTGCCTGCTCCCCATATCCCCTAATTCCCTTATCGATCAGAAAACTATCTACCCGTGATTTAAACATATTCAACGAGGAAGCCTCCACCACTTCAATGGGCAGTGAATTCCAGAGATTCACTACCCTCTGAGAGAAGAAGTTCCCCCTCAACTCTGTTCTGAACCGGCCCCCCCTTATTTTGAGGCTGTGCCCTCTAGTTCTGGTTTCCCTTCTAAGTGGAAAGAATTTCTCCACCTCTACCCTATCCAGCCCCTTCATTATCTTATATGTCTCTATAAGATCACCCCTCATCCTTCTAAACTCCAACAAGTACAGACCCAATCTGTTTAATCTCTCCTCATAAGCTACACCCCTCATCTCCGGTATCAACCTGGTGAACCTTCTCTGCACTCCCTCCAAGGCCAATATATCCTTTCGCAAATAAGGGGACCAAAACTGCACACAGTACTCCAGTTGCGGCCTCACCAGTGCCTTGTACAGTTGCAGCAAGACCTCCCTGCTTTTATATTCTATCCCCCTCGCGATAAAGGCCAACATTCCATTCGCCTTCTTGATCACCTGCTGCACCTGCAGACTGAGTTTTTGCGATTCGTGCACAAGGACCCCCAGGTCCCTCTGCACAGTCGCACAATGTAATTTTTCTCCATTTAAATAATATTCCAATTTACTATTATTTCTTCCAAAGTGGATAACCTCACATTTGCTAATGTTATATTCCATCTGCCAGATCCTCGCCCACTCGCTCAGCCTATCCAAATCTCTCTGCAGACTTTCCGCGTCCTCCACGCAATTCGCTTTCCCACTCACCTTCGTGTCATCAGCAAACTTGAATACCCTACATTCAGTCTCCTCCTCCAGATCATCTATGTAAATGGTAAACAATTGAGGCCCCAGCACCGATCCCTGCGGCACGCCACTGGTCACCAACTGCCAACCAGAAAAGCACCCATTTATCCCAACTCTCTGCTTCCTGTTAGATAGCCAATCCCCAATCCACGCCAACACCTTACCCCTAACTCTGTGTACCCCAATCTTCTGCAGCAACCTTTTGTGAGGCACCTTATCGAACGCCTTCTGGAAATCTAAAAACACCACATCCACCGGTTCCCCTCTGTCAACCACACTAGTGACATCTTCATAAAAGTCCAGTAGATTCGTCAAACACGACTTTCCCTTCATGAATCCATGCTGCGTCTGCTTGATCGAACCATTCTTATTCAGGTGCTCTGTTATTTCCTCTTTAATAATGGACTCTAGCATCTTCCCAACTACGGACGTTAAGCTAACCGGCCTGTAGTTACCCGCCTTTTGTCTACTTCCTTTTTTAAACAGCGGCGTAACAGTAGCTGTTTTCCAGTCAGCCGGCACTACCCCAGAGTCCAGCGAATTTTGATAAATTACTACTAACGCATCTGCTATTACCTCAGCCATTTCTTTCAGTACCCTGGGATGCATTCCATCCGGGCCCGGGGACTTGTCTACCTTCAGTCCTATTAGTCTACCAAGCACCACCTCCTTAGTAACAGTAATTGTATTAAGGACCTCCCCTCCCACCAACTCTCGATCTCTAATATTCGGCAAACTATTTGTGTCTTCCACCGTGAAGACCGACACAAAGAACTTATTTAAAGTCTCAGCCATTTCCTCGTTTTCCACTATTAAATCCCCCCTCTCATCTTCCAAGGGTCCAACATGCACTCTAGCCACTCTATTCCTTTTTATATACTTGTAAAAACTTTTACTATCATTTTTTATATTTTGAGCTAGTTTAGTTTCATAATCTATCTTTCCTTTCTTAATCGCTTTCTTAGTCGTTCTTTGTTTTTCTTTAAAGCTTTCCCAATCCACTAATTCTCCACTATTTTTGGCCACTCTGTACGCATCTGATTTTATTTTAATACTCTCCTTTATTTCCTTCGTTATCCACATCCGGTTATCCTTTTTCTTACAGTCCTTCTTTATCACCGGAATATATTTTTGCTGAGTACTTAAAAAAACTCCTTAAAAATCCTCCACTGTTCCTCAGCTGTCCTACCTACCAGTCTGCTTGCTCAGCCTACATTAGCCAATTCCACCCTCATCCTATCGTACTCCCCTCTGTTCAAGCAGAGGACACTGGTTTGGGACCCTACTTTCTCACCCTCCATCTGTATCAGAAATTCCACCATATTATGATCACTCATCCCAAGAGGATCCTTCACAAGAAGATCCTTAATCCTACCTGTCTCATTGCACAGAACCAGATCCAAGATAGCTCGCTCTCTCGTAGGTTCTGTAACATACTGTTCAATGAAACAATCCCGACAGCATTCCAAGAACTCTTCCTCAAGCCCTCCACGTCCAATTTGAGTCGACCAATCAATATGTAGGTTAAAATCCCCCATGATAATTGCCGTTCCACTTTTGCACGCATCCATTATTTGCTTGTTTATAGCCCTCCCCACCTCTAAGTTATTATTTGGGGGCCTATAGACCACGCCTCCCAGTGTCTTTCTCCCCCTACTATTCCTTATCTCCACCCACAACGATTCCACGTTTTGCTCCTTAGAGCCTATGTCATCTCTCACTACCGTCCTGATATTATCCTTTATTAACAAAGCTACCCCACCTCCTTTTTTTACCTGTCTATCCTTCCTAAATGCCTGATAACCCTGTATATTCAGTTCCCAGTCCCGGTCACCCTGCAACCACGTTTCTGTGATGGACACTAGATCATATTCATTTGTATGGATTTGTGCCATCAACTCATTTACTTTGTTTCGAATGCTTCGTGCATTCAGGCAAAGTGTCTTTATGCCAGCCTTTATCTGGACCCGGTTTGTTGAAGCGCTACTAACATCTCCCAAGCCCTCTCCTCCTTTAGCTAGTTGTTTATTCACTATACTCCTGGCATTAGAGTAGACACCTCTCAATTCTATGGTCTGACCTCTCCCCTTCTCTGTTCCCAGTCCACCTGCCCTCTTGCACTGCCTATAACCCTTCTCTGTTCGCGAGCTACCTTCCTCACTCTCAGTCACGTCGCTTTGATCCCCTCCCGCCAACCTATCTAGTTTAAACTCTCCCCAGTAGCCTTAGCCAACCTTCCTGCCAGGATATTGGTCCCCCTGGGATTCAAGTGCCACCCGTTTTTAGTATACAGGTCACACCTGCCCCTAAAGAGGTCCCAATGGTCCAGGAACCTGAATCCCTGCCCCCTGTACCATTCCTTCAGCCACACATTCATCCTCCACCTCACTCCATTCCTTTCCTCACCTTCCCGTGGCACAGGCAGCAATCCTGAGATTACTACCTTTGCTTTCCTCCTTCTCAGCTGTCTCCCTAATTCCCTATACTCTTTTTTCATGTTCCCTTCCCCCTTCTTACCCACATCAGCGGTACCAATATGTACCGCTACCTCCGGCTCCTCTCCCTCCCACCTCAGGATTTCTGGGACTCGCCCAGCGACATCCTGGATCCCAGCCCCAGGGAGGCAGACCACCATGCGAGACTCCCGCCTGCCTCCGCAAAATCGCCTGTCCGTCCCCCTGACTGTCGAGTCCCCGATTAATACCGCCTTCCTCCTCCTTTCCTTAGCCCTCTGAGTTACAGGGCCGGACTCCACCCCGGAGACACGGCCACTGCTGCTTCCCCCAGATGGGCTGTCCCCCCCAACAGTACTCAGACAGGAGTACTTGTTATGTAGGGGCACTTCCACCGGGGTGCTCACTCAGTTCTCAGCTCCCTCTCACTCCGCTGCCCGCTCCCAACGCTACCCGTTAGATAGTGGGGACTGGCAGAGCGAAGATCAAAGGAGTGCAGAGGGTTAAAAATCCAGATTTGGATTAATTAGAACAGCCAACTCACAATGATGTCATAGAATCCCAACAGTGCAGAAGGAGGCCATTCGGCCCATCAGATCTGCACCGACAACGATCCCACCCAGGCCCTATCCCTGAAACACCATATATTTACCCTGCTAATCCGCCAGACATTTATGGACAATTTATCATGGTCAATCCATCTAACTTGCACATCTTTGGACTGTGGGAGGAAACCGGAGCACTCGGAGGAAACCCACGCAGGCATGGGGAGAAAGTGAAAACTCCACAAGGACAGTGTGACCCAAGTCGGGAATCGAACCCAGGTCCCTGGCGCTGTGAGGCAGCAGTGTTAACCAATGTGCCACCATGCCACCCATTGCAGTATGTCCTCTAATGCTGCAATGTTTTTCTCGCCACACTCAAAATGATAAAGGATTTACAAGTTAAGTGAGTAAATTATTTGCCATCAGTTTTGTTCTTGACATTGTAAATTCTTTGAGTTCAAAGTGATCATGTGGGTCATCATTCTCAAACACTCCCGATCTTCTTCCTGTTCCCTGCTCCACCTCTGCTTTTCCACTGGAAAGGTAGAACCTCCGACAGTTCAGCACTCTCTCAGTAATGTAATGAAGTATGAAAGGGGCGGTACAGTGGCGCAGTGGTTAGCCGGGGACCTGGGTTCGATTCCCGGCTTCGGTCACTGTTTGTGTGGAGTCAGCACATTTTCCCCATGTCTGCGGGGGTTTCCTCCGGGTGCTCCGGTTTCCTCTCACAGTCCTCCCAAAGATGTGCAGGCTAGATGGATTGGCCATGATAAATTGCCCCTTAGTGTCAAGGGGACTGGCTAGGGTAAATACATGGGGTTATGGGGAATGGACCTAGATGGGATTGTGGCCGGTGCAGACCCAATGGGCTGAATGGCCTCCTTCTGCACTGTAGGATTTTATTCTAAGTATTGGCCTCGATCAAGTTCTCAGGTCTCTGCAGTGAGGTGATCTTCTAATTCACATGTCAAAGTGGTATCTTTGATTCAAGAGAGGTAAGAGAAACAATATAAAATGGGGATCTGGGATAAATAGCATATAAAATAAGGGATCCCGGTGTTGGAGGAGTTGCCGATTGTTGTGAGTGTGCGCGTGTGCATGTGTAAGTTAATCCAGGCTGAAGCTGGTGACACTTGTCTTCCTCCTGCTAAAACTGGAAAAGCTTGGCCGATCTCTCCGTTGTTTCCACAGGTGTTCTCTGTTTACAGCCACTCCATTTATTTTTTTTTCATGTTGTCCCCCTGTTTTTCAGAGAGTAACAGGTGGCCCTGATAAAGCAGGACAATGGGGCACAACAGGAAACTATTAGTAGCTACAAGGGGGTTTTGACAAGCAAATTGTTGGCCAAGCGCTGAATGACAAGAAGGATTACTGCTGGGAGACACTTTATCTCTGGGATTCAGTGCCACCCACTGGCATCAGGCCAGTCAACTAAAAAAGGACTAAAAAAAGAACTGGCACATCATTTCTGGGAATGTAGAGAGAGAGATATGTCAGTGTGTGTGTGTGAGTGTGTGAATTATTTGCCTTTCTGCTTCAGGAGTGATGTTTGTTATGGATGGATTGAGGCAAAATGCTGGGATGTTCCAGATGAATGTATTTCCTTCCCCCAAACTATCTGAGGGTCCTGGGTGCTGAAAATGGATCACCCATTTGACAGACTTGGGCGTGAACCTAGCTCAGACAAGTGGTGAAAATCTCCTCTCTGTGCTGGTAATCGCGAGTCCAGGGTGCAGAGAGCTTTGGTAATGTTACGTATTTCACTCGGTGGCACAGTGGTTAGCACTGTTGCCTCACAGCGCCAGGGATCCAGGTTCGATTCCCAGCTTGGGTCACTGTGCGGAGTTTGTACGTTCTCCCCATGTCTGTGTGGGTTTCCCCCGGGTGCTCCGGTTTTCTCCCACAGTCCGAAAGACGTGCTGGTTAGGTGCATTGGCCATGCTAAATTCTCCCTCAGCATACCCAAATGGGTGCCTGAGTGTGGCGACTAGGGGATTTTCATAGTCACTTCATTGCAGTGTTAATATAAGCCTACATGTGACACTAATAAATAAACTTTAAAAGAAAGCTGTAGCTAATGCAATATGGTAATGTTATACTGAGGTTAATGAGCAATGTGTTACACACACACACACACATGGGCCAATTTTCCAATTTCCTGCTGCCAATGAAGAGTCTCACTCATTGACCAAACACACTGCAGCACATGGGCGGCACAGTGGTTAGCACTGCTGCCTCACAGAGTCAGGAACCTGGGTTCAACTCCTGGCTTGGGTCACTGTCTGTGTGAAGTTTGCACTTTCTCCCTGTGTCTACTTGGGTCTCCTCTGGGTGCTCCGGTTTCCTCCCACACTCTGAAAGATATGCTGGTTAGGTGCATTGGCCATGCTAAATTCTCCCTCAGTGTACCTGAACAGGCACCGGAGTGTGGTGATGAGGGGATTTTCACAGTAACTTCACTGCAGTGTGAATGTAAACTTACTTGTGACACTAATAAATAAACTTGAAACTTAAAACACTGATCACGACACAGTGGTCACTCATTACAGTGACAACCCACCTTCAATTGCCAAGAATGTAAAGCTAGTGGGTAAGCCAATGCTATCACTCAAAATTGACCCAAGGGCATTATGTCCCAGTAATAATGTTTCACTATATAATTAAATCTAGCCACTATTCTATACGCTGCACATGAGAAAGCAAGGTCAATTATAATCTTCAAAAGGGAGATGGCGGTATAGCGGCAATGTCATTGAACTCATCCAGAGGCTCATGCTCGAGAGACGTGGGTTCAAATCCTACCACGCCAGCTGATGGAATTTAAATTTAATTAATAAATCTGGAAAATGTAGTGGACTGAAACTTGCGTGCACATTTTGTCCGCATGAGACTATCGTACACATTTGCACCTACAGAGGAAGTGGGCAACAAGAGAAATAAAATGGAGCCTTTGTTTGTAGTTATACATTCTGGGTGATTCGGGCTGTTTGAACGTCACATCGACAATAAGGATGATGGAAAATACGAAACATTCCTTTCAGGTACCAATCTTTTTGGACTTTTGGTTTTGTCTACTTTCTGCAAAGAACACAACACTTTGAGTTGGGGACTCAGAAAAACACTCAAGCAGTGTTAACTGCACATAAGCCCGGATCTAACAGGAACATGCGTAGAGTGCACGCACGCACACACACACACACACACACACATCCAAAATAACCATCCTGATCAAAAGAAAATTAATCTCTATCATTGCAGCAAAGTTTCAACACTATTGCTAATGGGTACGACATTATGCCCAATATACCAGCTTTTGATGTGCGTTTGGTGTCATCATCTATATTCCCATGGCAGAAGTGATGGCAATGTTTGGAAGGCGCAATGGCAGGTTTTGCAATCACAGGCACAATGTGTGTTCTTGTTCTTTCTGCCTGCAAAGAACTAGACCCTCTATATTAATATATGTAACATCAAGTACACACAACATCGAGCCCAACTGACATCACATGTTGAAGACTGTTTTGAGTTTTGCAAGCACAGGTTGGGTGGGTACAGTCTGTACCTTGCTTGTCATGAACAGTGGAAGGCACATACTGTTTGATATGATCTGTCAGTCTTTGGGACCTACGGCCTACATACCTAGCATCACACTGGCACTGAAATGTATATACCACATTACTCATTTCTGTGATAGGCAGACCACGTTTTGGCTTCACGGCAGCATCCTGTTAGTGGAGACTGTCACTTGTATTGCTACTGCATAATAACAACGTGAAACAGCCAGCTTCATGTCTCCAAGTTTTGAGATACCTTGCCCTTCTCGGACAATCTGAGGTAGACTGGGCATTTTTCAAGGCCAAAAGTGATGGCCTCAGGCCCATTCTTACGTTTCCACATAATACAGCGCAAAGTGATCTGATCAGGTAGTCATTATTCCACAGGATGTCTTTGATTCATCCTATTTTAACATCAGTTTATGGTTATTTATTAGTATCACAAGTAGGCTTACATTAACACAGCATTGGAGTTACTGTGAGAATCCCCTAGTCGCCACACTTCGGTGCCTCAGGTACACTGAGGGACAATATAGCATGGCCAATGCACCTAACCAGCATGCCTTTTGGACTGTGGGAGGAAACTGGAGCACCAGGAGAAAACCCATGCAGACACTAGGAGAATGTGCCTCATTTCACACACGCAATGTCCACCCCTTCTGCACTCGCACAATAAGTAGGGGATAAGGAAAAAGGAAGAGGGTCCAGGGAACCACCACAATAAAATACAAGTAGGAGTTTTAGATGTGTCCAGAGTCCAGACTCCGACATCAAGTGGAATGTTCCATCCAAGGAGAGGTTAACTGATTGTAGGTGATCCATAATTCCAGAGTGAGATTTCCATGATGGGGGAAGGAACGAAGGATAAAATCTTACTTAAAAATGGCAGAGCGTTGTTTCCGATGAGAAAACCAAGTGTTTCCCTCCAGAGAAACCGATTAGTTTTCTCTCCAGATCTTATGACACTTTGCCAAAAATAAATCAAGGGGGCATGTTTACAGGGCGACACACGGTGGACGAAGCCTCAACGCTCTGGCAAAACCCTGCTGCTCAGAGATTGGGGTGCCACCTTTAAAATGGTGGCTCGATCAGAACCTGCGTAAACCTCCTGCCCCCCCCACCACCCCACCACCCCCCCCCCCCAGTCAACCATGGGGGTTTCAGGGGCTCCCATCCTCACCCCCAATGGGAGTTGGCACTTTTCTAACCCCCCAATTATTGGCCCCCATCAGCCCCTTTTAGCTCCAAAAGGTGGTTTTGTGGTGCAGTGAGTAGCCTCCCTGCCTCTGAGCCAGCGGCTCTGGGTTTGAGACCCGCCCCAGGACATGATGGCCAAGGAAGGTGCATTCAAAATACAGCCAAATAGGTTGAGTGTGTCAACCTGTGAATCCTTACAAAAACACCAATGGCTGATGGTAAAAGAGGGTGAGACTCCTGGTCAGCCACGCTTAATGTGAAGTGGTGCCTCTCAAGCTATAAGCCTCTGGCGACAGACTAGTGACCTGTTCCAGGAATTACTAGCTATGGAAACAGACAAAAGTCTGCCTTAGTGCACCCGCTACTGTGGGAACAGAACTGGAATTGGAAGCTCCCACAAACAGCAATGAGACAATGACCAGTATACCTGTATATGTGATGTTGATTGGGTGAAAACTCCCTTGTGTTTCTTTGAAATCGAGCCATAGGATCTTTTGCATCCACCTCAGAGTGCAGATGGAAACTTGGTTCAGCTGAAAGACAGCACCTCCGACAGTGCAGCACTCCCTCCATACTGCACTGGATAGTCAGCCTTGATATTTGTGTTCACGTCACGTGGAACTTCACTCAAGAACCTTTTGATTCAGAGGCAAGAGAGCTAGCTACCAACAGAACCATGGTTAACACTCAGATCAATTTAGAAGTAGCTAAAGGAAATAAAAATTGTGGAGAAAAATATCCGTGGAGAAGGTGGAAAATGGGTTGTGGTAAAATGGTGAAGAAACTGTGATACTGGCTCGCACCACATCATTGCCAATGTTGGAAAACAGAGAGCCAATGTTCAGATTTTGCTGTCGTGGGATGGGACGCAATGGCCTGGTGGTATTATCGCTAGACTATTCATCCAGAAACTCAGCTAATGTTCTGGGGACCCAGATTTAAATCCCGCCACGGCAGATGGTGGAATTTGATTTCAATAAAATATCTGGAATTAAGAATCTACCAATGCCCATGAAACCATTGTCGATTGAAAAACACGTCCGGTTCACTAATGTCCTTTAGAGAAGGGAATCTTATGTCCTTACTTGTTCTGGCCAAGTGTGACTTCAGAGCCACAGCAATGTGGTTGACTCTCAACTGCCCTCGGGCAACTAGGGATGGGCAATAAATGCCAACCAGCCAGCGATGCCCATGCCCCACGAATGAATTTTTTAAACCAGTATTTGCCGTTAGTTAGATTTATCCTTTCATGTATAGGATTTAAAATTTTGGCGTGGAAGGTTTTTGGAAGCGTGAGCTGATAACATCACAGCAAGACAGACAGGGGGCTGTTTTTTCCCCCTCTACAGAAGTCAAACAGAAGTCAGGATGGTTTCGGGGTCACCTAATCAGCTACCCACTGCTTGGGGTGGGTGGCTCTGCTCGTACCCAAACCTGCCGCTGCAGCAAATGACTGGGGTCGGGAACTGGCATGTAGGCCAGCGTCTGTGTTTTCTGGCTCAATCTGTCTCCATTCCCGCCCCGGCAAAGCCCAGAGGTTCTGCCTGAACAACGTGGAACCTGAGTGAACAGGAAGCGCAACTGTGCAACTTCCTAACCAATCAGATTGAAGGGTTGGGAAATAGCTCAAAGACTGAGCTGAAAGTATCAAATTGATTGAATAAATCCAAAGTCAAGTCAGATACAGAAATGTCACAGAGAGGGAAAAAAGGATTGCATTGAGACAGAGATTTAAAAAATGGTGGAAAAGGAAAGGCATAAACTTAATTTAGCATGCTTAAAATCTCCAAAAACAATTAATACCTTGAAAAACTAGTCTCTATATTGTAACGGTTACTTTTCATTGGGAGTAACACTTATAGTAGCATTGAATCCTACAGTACGGAAGGAGGCCATTTGGCCCATCGAGCCTGCGCCAACAACAATCTCATCCAGGCTCTATCCCTGTAACCTCATGTATTTACACTGCTAATCCCCCTGATGGTAAGGTCAATTTAGCGAGGCCAATCAACCTAACCCACATATCTTTGGACTGTGGGGGGAAACCGGAGCACCCGGAGGAAACCCACGCAGACACGAGGAGAACGTGCAGACTCCGCACAGACAGTGACCCAAGTTGGGAATCGAACCTGGGTCCCTGGCGCTGTGAGGCAGCCGTGCTAACCACTGTGCCACCACGCTGCCCATAAATCAATCAGTTAAACAGATACTTACAACTGAAATGACAGGGCTTAAACTTTTTGTGGCAAGTTTAGTTCACATCTACAAATACAGAAAACGCACGTCATTCAATTAATTCAATGATGCGGAAGACACCAAGATGTCATGTTTGCAAAGCTAATAGTGGAATAGCGTAGCCCAGAGAGCAATATATGGATATTCGCCTTTACCTATTCTTAGCCCCCTCGCCTCAGTTTGCTGGACCTTTTATGCATAAATAACAAGCAGTGCCAATATTTATTTTGACAGCAAATTCTGGCCTATTTAGTAACAGGGAAGTATGATGGTAATTTTAACTCATTAAAAGTAATATAATTGGGCTTCGCGTTCCGTATTAAAGAAATAACTTACATTTATATTACACCTTTCATCACATCAGGATTTCCCAAAGTGCTTCATAGTCAATTAATTACCTTTGAACTGTAGACACTGTTGCAGGAACAGTGGCACTAATCGTGATAAAGTCATCACAAAGGAAGTAAGTGTAACAACAGGGAAAACCCACAGTCCAAGAATGTATTGCATAGATACAATGGAAAATTATGCACAGTAACCTGTGAATAAGCACTCACTGAGAGGGGTGTTATACTCTGTAACGTACACTGAGCAAAGGCCAATTTGCTCTGTGTATTCACAATTGATTTAAGAAATTTAATTTGGAAAAGAGGTTTATGATTTTGCTACTGTTTCAATTGGGTAAGGAAGAGTGAACTGGTTCCCCTTTATTCAGCCCCCTTGGTTGGCCACAACAATTCCCTCCCTCCTCCCCGGTAAATGCTGGGGTGAATTTTGTCTTTAATAAGGAACCTATAAAACCAGATTTTCTTGAGTCAAAGCATGAATAGGTTCATTAGTTACTAAACCCAAGAATAAATAACAAAGGTGCAACACAAACAGATATTGGAAAAATATGGAGTTGCTGGCAGCTCAACCATGATCACATTGAATGATGGTGGAATAGACTCAAGTGGGCAAATGGCTAAAACCTATTCTGCTCCAAAGAATTCACGACTAGCCAAGTATTTTTTGTTATATTAGCTTTTTCCACTCCTTTTCACTTAAGATGCTGACTCTGGCAGAAGGTTGATTCCATGGTGCTCATGGGACTTTGGCCCTCGACCACAGAATATATGTAAGCATAGATATTGACAATTGACAGGCTATTTGACCTGGGATGTATTGCAGTTGTAATTCAACTCAACATTGATCCAGGTAGACTTTCCAGCAGTGGTTGTCATGTGAAGAAAGGACAGTCAGGATATGGAACCTGTTGTGCGTGTTAAAATGAAATAATGGCACCAATTGCTCATAAGAGCTTGTGCAACCATGTTGTGGGTTAAGTTATTAAATTAAGGCATTTGTGAACAGAAATGCATGGACAGGAAGTTTGAGAACATTGGAGCAGCGGAGCTGTGTGTCTGTGTGCTGCTCCAAGCCAAAGTGAAACTAAGGCTGGATCACATGACACACTTCCCTTAAAGTAATGTCATGCTGCTATCCCTTAAAGGCGTATTACAACTGAACCCATGCCCACTCAATCCAGCAACAAAAGGCATAACAATTTCATGGCGAATTGCCCCAAACATACAACAGATCATGAAAAGCATCCTTTTCCACATTATCACCCCATAGGCTTTGTCTATATATGTTTATAAAGTTTATTTATTAGTGTCACAAGTAGGCTTACATTAACATTGCAATGAAGTGACTGTGAAAATCCCCTACCCTCCACACTCTGGCACCTGTTCGGGTACACTGAGGGAGAATTTAGCATGGCCATGGCCAATGCACCTAACCAGCACGTCTTTCGGAACTGTGGGAGGAAACAAGAGCACGTGGAGGAAACTCACACAGGCACGGGGAGAATGTGCAGACTCCACACAGACAGTGAACCCCCCCCCCAGCTGGGAATTGAACCCGGGTCCCCGGCTCTGTGAGGCAGCAGTGCTAACCACTGTGCCACCATGTGCTCCCTGTGTTGCATTTCAGAGGAGATTAAACTTGCAGCACATCAGCTGCATTCTCACCATGAAATGTTACATTTTGAGAACCCCAGTTATCATCACGCTATAAAGCAACCATTTCCCAGCAATCCTTCATGGTTAACTAGTGCTGATGGGAATTTGTTTAAAACTAAATAATTTCAAGGCTTTGTTACTGGAATAATTGACGTGCCTTAACAATAATTCTGAAGGAGAACAGCGCTTGGCTCTTCTGTTTAGTTCACTCCCATGGGTTTTAAATCAGGTGGGAGGGAGAGGGTGGTTTGTTGCTCTTTTTGCTGTGAAATGGGATTTAGACAGGTGACAAGCTCTCTTTCTCTCTGCATGCTCTCTCCTTTGCATGTTTCTCCATTCCATCACAGCATTCTCTCTCCAAATGTCAGATGAAATCCGTTTCAGCTCACACCTCGGTTAATGAGTCACAAACACTCACTCTACCAAACCAACATTATTACCATTTATAATCCTGATTGGTAATTTGCATACGAAAATTAGTCCTGTGACATGCGTGAATTTTTCTTTTCCTCGGCTAATTACGAGCTGGAATGCCACACTATTTACATAGCTAATTACTGTTCCTTCTGTTCTCTTTTTTTTCTCTCTCCTCCTGTCTTCCAGTTTACCATTCCAGTTTTTGACCAGCTAAACAGCGCAGGCCAAAGACTTCTGCATTTACAACCGTTTTCCCAATTCTGAAGTAAAGTCAAGATTAAAATAGGAAGCTGCTTATCTGTAATTAGCTGCAATATCTGTGCAAAACAGGAATGTATGTGCATTGTGATCCCAATTTATGCATCATATCACAATACAGTCGAAGAGGGCTATCTCAGGTACTAAGCTATAATAGAATGGGTTAGCCTAAGCTCGGCCTGGTCAGAAGTGAGTCTGTAATTAGGACTAGTCATCTGAGTATTGGCTCAAACAGGAACATGTCCATCCTAAGGGCTGCTTCAACCAGTTCTGACTGAATCAGGAAGAACACTCATTCCTGATCTCATGCCAATGCTAGTGGTATCATAGAGCCATAAGAACACCTCCAGTGCATCCCTACAGGCCATTGAGACTGCACTGACAACAATCCCACACAAGCCCTACCCCCTGACACTAAAGGGCAATTTACCACGGCCAATCAACCTAACCCGCACATATTTGGCGTGTGGGAGAAAACCGGAGCACCCAAAGGAAACCCGCACAGGGAGAACGTGAAATCTCCACACAGACAGTTACCCAAAGCCGGAATTGAACCCTGGCGCTGTGAGCCAGCAGTGCTAACTACTGTGCATACTGTTCCATTTAAAATTTTGCTTGGATACCTGGTTTCATTGGAACACTATTTGGTGGTGTCCTCATACCTTTGCTACATTGGAGTTATCCCCAGTTTCTAGGCCAATATTCACCCCCAAAACAACATCACAAAAACAGATTACCTGATATCTCATTGCTGTTTGTGGGAACTTGCTGTGAGCAAATTGGCTGCCATGTTTCTTACATTATAACAATGACTATACTCCAAAGACAACAAGTACACCATTGGCTCCAAAGTGCTCTAAGACATCCAGTGTTGTATAAATGCAAATTTTTCCCTCTAACTGTAATCTCTTCATTTTCCCTTATCAGATCTCAGTGTGTACTTTATTCTGATGTAGCTAAAAGCTTCCTAAACCCTGTAACCTTAGTAAGAATTGCTAGTGGATTTCTGCCTCCTCCTGAACATGCTTTAGCTGTGGGGCAGAGTATTATACATAAAGGTAGGAAACTCGGCAGATGCATTTCCTTTCAGTGACAATTTGCACTTAGGCTCCTCAAGTATTACTAAAGTTTTAAAAAGTTAAAGTTTATTTATTAGTGTCACAAGTAGGCATACATTAAAACTGCAATGAAGTTACTGTGAAAATCCCCTATTCGCTATAATCCAGTGCCCGTTTAGGTCCACTGAGGGAAAATTTAGCATGGCCAATGCACCTAACCAGCACGTCTTTCAGACTGTGGGAGGAGACCGGAGCACCCAGAGGAAACCCACACAGACACGGGGAGAACAAAGAACAAAGAACAGTACAGCACAGGAACAGGCCCTTCGGCCCACCAAGCCTGCACCAATCACGTTCTCCTATCTAAACCAATCGCCTGTATCCCTCTATTCCCCACCTGTTCACATGCCTATCCAGATAAGTCTTAAATGTCGCTAATGTGTCTGCCTCAACCATCTCACTTGGCAGTGTATTCCAGGCCCCCACTACTCTCTGTGTAAAAAAACATCCCCTGCACATCTCTACTGAACCCTCCCCCCTTACCTTGAACTTGTGCCCCCTTGTAAATGTCATTTCTGTCCTGGGAAAAAGCTTCCAACTGTTCACCTTATCTATGCCCCTCATAATTTTATAAACTTCTATCAGGTCGCCCCTCAGCCTCCGTCTTTCCAGGGAGAACAATCCCTCCTCATAGCTAATACCCTCCATACCAGGCAACATCCTGGTAAGCCTTTTCTGTACACCCTCCAAAGCCTCCATGTCCTTCTGGTAGTGTGGTGACCAGAATTGGACACAGTATTCTAAATGTGGCTTCATCAACGTTTTATATAACTGTAATATAATTTGCCAACTTTTATACTCGACACGCCATCCGATGAAGGCAAGCGTGCCATATGCTTTCTACACCACCTTTTCCACCTGTGCTGCCACTTTTAAGGATCTGTGGACCTGTACTCCCAGATCTCTCTGTGTGTCTTTGCTCCTGATGGTTCTGTCATTTATTTTATAGCTCCCACCTGAATTGGATCTACCAAGATGTATCACCTCGCATTTGTCTGGATTAAATTCCATCTGCCATTTCTCCACCCAATTTTCCAGTCTATCGATATCCTGCTGCATTCTCTGATAATCTTCATTACTATCCGCAACTCCAGCAATCTTAGTATCACCTCCAAACTTGGTAATCAGACCAGCTATGTTTTCTTCCAAGTCACTTACATATATTACAAACAACTGAGGTCCCAGCACTAATCCCTGTGGAACACCACGAGATATACAGACCTCCATTCAGAAAAACACCCTTCCACTGCTACCCTCTGTATTCTATGTCCAAGTCAGTTCTGAATCCACCTAGCTAGTTTACCCTTGATGCCGTGTGATTTAACCTTTTGTACCAGCCTGCCATGAGGGACCTTGTCAAATGTTCTATTAAAGTCCATGTAGGCAACATCCACAGCCCTTCCCTTGTCAATCATTTCTGTCACCTCCTCAAAAAACTCAATCAAATTATTGAGACATGAGTTCCCTCATACAAAACCATGCTGTCTGTCACTAATAAGACCATTCAATTCCAAGTGTGTATAGATCCTATCCCTAAGAATCTTCTCCAACAATGTCACTATCACTGACATCAAGCTCACTGGCCTATAATTACCTGGGTTATCCTCGCTATCCTTCTTAAATAACAGGACAGCATTGGCTATCTTCCAATCTTGTGACCAATAAGGAAACAAAGATTTCTATTCGAGACCCAGCAATTTTCTCTCTTGTCTTTTTGATTTGATTTAATTTATTATTGTCACATGTATTAACATACAGTGAAAAGTATTGTTTCTTGTGTGCTTATACAGACAAAACATACCATTCATAGAGAAGGAAACGAGAGAGTGCAGAATGTAGTATTACAGTCATAGCAAGGGTATAGAGAAAGATCAACTTAATGCAAGGTAAGTCCATTCAAAAGTCTGACAGCAGCAGGGAAGAAGCTGTTCTTGAGTAATCTTCTCAGTAATCTGGGATAGATGCCATCTGGCTCTGGGGATTTGTCTACCTTAATGCTTTTTAATACACCTAACACTTCCTCCCTCGTAATGATGACTTGCTCTAGAGGGCTTATATACCCCTCCGAGACACCATCAATCAACGTGTCCCTCTCCTTTGTGAATACCGATGCAAAGTACTCATTAAGGATCTCACCCATTTCCTTTGGTTCTACGCATAATTTCCCTCCTTTGTCCTTGAGTGGACCAACTCTTTCTCTAGCTACCCTCTTGTTCCTAATATATGTATAAAATGGTTTGGGATTCTCCTTAATCCTGCCTGCCAAGGACATTTTGTGACCCCTTTTTGCCCTCCTAATTCCCTGTTTGAGTTCTTTTCTACTTTCCTTTTATTCCTCAAGAGCTTCATCTGTTTTTAGTTGCCTAGATCTGATGTATGCATCCTTTTTTCTTTTTGACTAGACTCTCAATTTCCCTGGTCATCCACAGTTCCCGAATCCTGCCTTTCCTGTCCTTCCTTTTCATAGGCACATGCCTGACCTGCACTCCGATCAACTGCTCCTTAAAAAACTCCCACATGCCAGATGTGGATTTACCCTCAACCAGCCTCTCCCAAACAACAGCCTCCAAATCCTGCCTAATCCAGTTGTAGTTAGCCTTCCCCCAATTTAGCAACTTAACCCTAGGACAACACTTGTCCTTTTATATGAGTATCCTGTTGGTCACTGTTCGGCACATGTTCCCCCACTGCAATGTACAGACTCCACACAGACAATGACCCAAGCTGGGAATCAAACCCGGGTCCCTGGCGCTGTGAGGCAGCAGTGCTAACCACTGTGCTGCCTATGGACAGTGTGAAAATGTGCACTCTTGTGTGAATATAGCCTATAGTTGTGCCTTCCTGATTTGAAAGTTGCTGTAAGTTCACTCATCATAGAATCCCTACAGTGCAGAAAGAGGCATTCAACCCATCAAACCTGCACCGACTCTCCAAAAGAGCATTCCATCCAGGCCCTCCCTCCACCCTATCCCCATAACCCCTCACGTTTCCTACAACCAATCCACCTAACCTGAACTCGAAATAGAGATGGTCACATTCCATTGTTAATAATTCAACCTCCAGTCAAAGTTCAAAGTTCAAACTATTTGCCTCATTTCCACTAATGAGAATGATTGTGATTCTTTGGGGCTCTAATTGACGAGGAAACAATCTCAGAACCGAACTTCTTTTCATTGGTGAAAAGAAAGAACTTGCATTTGTGTAATATTTTTCACAACTTCAGATGTCGCAAATGTTCAATTTTAAATAGCCAAGTGATGAAAGATAGAACTGGAGTCTAATCTTTACACACTTAACGTGTTGTTTACAGAGACTCGCTGTAAACATGCACCTCCTAACCCAATAACCCAGCATTTCCATCTGCTCCTAAATACTCTTTTGGTTGAAACAAATTAACCAGAGGAAAAACTAATTAACAGATCAAATTAAAGTGATAGCCATTAAAAGGGGCACTGTAACAAAAGAACAAGTAAATGTATCAAACAAACTAAAATATACATTGTGGGGCTGAAAATGCACTTCCGCCTCCGCAATGCCCATTGAGCGTGGAAAACCTCAAGTATACCAGTGGACAATGTGTGCTCACTCGCCAGGGACACCTAGGCATGAAGTGCAGCAGACAGTTGGGTAGGAGGACCCCCTCAACTTATTCATAACCAATTTAGCAGGTCTATTCCTACATATAGGACAAAGAATACAGCACCCCCACTCCCCCGACACCTCCCTCCCTCAGTTAGTGCACACCCACCTGAACACAATCAAACACATAACTGATATACAATTAGCACCAAAGTACTTTACTCTGATTTAGTCATGTCAGTCGAGGGATAGATGTTGGCTACGACACTGGGAAGAATATAGGTTTGATGTGTCAGCTGAAAGATGGCACATCTGACAGTACAATGCTCCCTCAGTACTGCAATTGAGTGTCAGCATAAAATATGGGCTGAAGTCCCTGGAATGAGACTGGGACACAAAGGTACAACTGCTACCACAGAGCCACAGCTGACACCTAAATGTCAAATGGGTGGGTGGGTGGGTGGGAAGAGGGGGGTGTGGGATGGTGTGGGGCTGGCTTCACACCTTTTTAAAACAGAGCGATAATTTATTTTATGCAGCGAGTTGTGAACTGGAATGCATCACCTATTTTCATAGGAGGTGACATTGCTGGTGGAGCCACCATTCATTGCCCTTCCCTAATTGTCCTTGAGAAGGTGATGGCGAGCTACCTTCTCGAGCTGATCAACAAGATCATCAAACTTTGGTCTCAGCTGGGAGAAATGTAAGAGCTAAGCACTCAGCTCTGAGCTAGGGGAGCACTGCCTTTGTTGCGTACAATGGGCTTCTCCCTACTCGCTCTAAGCTGCCTGAAAGTCCCTTTCTTGTTTCTCTTTCTGGCAAGCTCAGTTTTTTCCCTTTCCTCCTTATGGAATTTTCTTTCCACCTTCTCCTGTCTCTCTCTTTCCTCTCTCCAATCCTGAATCCCCCTATCTTCATTTTTCTCTTGTCTCTCTCTTCCTCTCTCTGTGAATTCTAGGTCTATTCTCCACGTGCTGTAGTTATACCCTGTTAGGGAGAGTGTTCCAGGATTGTGACCCAGTCTGAAAAATAAACAAATTCAACTGAAACTTCAAATTGCATAACTACTTGAATGGAAAACATATACAGGCCTACAGAGAAAGAGCAGGGGAGTGGGGCTAATTGAATAGTTCTAACAAAGAGCTAGCACAGGTACAATGGGCAGAATGGTCACCTCTGGTGTATCATTCCATGTTTCTATGATTCTATGCAATTCCTATTTAACTTGGATAGTCGACACAATTACATGGATATGAACATAAAATACGCAAGTGTGAAACAAAATTTGAAGATTAGAGGACACATCACATGGAGCGGCAGAAAATATTCTAAATATTGATTGAAATTGTTAACAAAAAGAAGTGTCACTGATTTAATCCCACTTCTGATCACTGTCTCAGGTTGACTCAGTGTAAAGATGCTCATTCACCATCTTCGGGAAAACACAACTCCATTAGTTACAGGTTTAAACGATTTAGAGGCTTGTAGCCCATTGGCTGCAATCAGCTCCCGAGATGACTCTGAGTCCAGAAGCCCACACTTACGAGGATGATCTCCCCCACCCTACTCTCTGATTGGTTCCCCAGGTCATGTGACCCTTACTCTACAAATTGGTGCTTAAAGGGGCAATCGTCACAATCAAACTGCGCATAACCTCGGCATCCTGCCCAACCCCATATTGTCTTTGTTACAGACACCCCTTACTTCCACCCCCTGCCTCAACCAAGTTATTGTTGAAGCCCTCATCCATACCCCACTATTCCAATACTCACTTGACTGGTCTCCCATCTTGCACCTGCGAGAAACAATGGACCCATTTCCTCTGCTATTTATATCCTATGCTGTTCATCCATCATCCTGTCCTTGATAACCTTCACTGGCTCCCAGTCTCTCAATACCCCCAAGTTATAATAATCATTGTAGTGTTTTGATTTCTCTATATTCCTGTGGCTGTTACCTCCTCCAATCTGTTTTGCACTCAGAACTCTATGTCCCTCCAATTCTAGTCTCTTGTGCATTGCTGACCATCACTTCAGCTGTCTGGACCCTCACATTGGAATTTCTTCCCTAAATCTTTCAACGTCTCCATCCCCCTTTCCTTCTTTAAAATTTGATTTTTTGATTTGATTCGATTTATTATTGTCACACGTATTAGTATACAGTGAAACATATTGTTTCTGGTGTGCTATACAGTCAAGACATACCATTCATGGAGAAGGAAAGGAGAGGGTGCAGAATATAGTGTTATAGTCATAGCTAGGGTGTAGAGAAAGATCAACTGAATATAAGGTCGGGCCATTAGTTAGAGTAGAGTTTTAAAAGCATAGAATTAAAGGGTATACTGGGCACAGCTTGCAAGAAGTCACCACACACCGGCACCAACTTGGATTCTTTTAAAACCCTCCTAGTTGACCAAGATTTGATTGTTACTACTTAGGAGTCTTCCTATATTTTGGAATGTGTTTCTATAATGAAGATGTTATATTAAATGCAAGTAGTGGTCAACAATAATTAACACAGGATTTTAAATAGGAAAGGTATTCAACAGCTTTGTTTAATGCTCCTTTGGGGGAATGGAATGAAGACAAATAAAATCTTTACCCTGGAGATTAAATTATTGGTCCAGAGAGCACCACAAGGTAAATTGCACATGACCTATGGTTGGAGAAGGATTAGTAGGTCAAAAGGCCTTTTTTTGCTCCACACTTTTGTATGTTCAGCATTTTGATGAAAGATTCACATAAATTAAGGCTTTCATCTCGAGTTCCGATCTATCATGTGGTGCACCCAACCGCATCAGTAATTGCCCATCCTAGGCTGATATATGAAGTTGAAATGTTGCGTTATATTAAAGATATACAGTAATGACTGAAGATATGGGAGGGCTCCAGTCAGCTGAGCGAGCCCAGATCAGCAGACCTGACCTCTTCGAGATCATGCATCCAGATGCCCCCTGCCTTTGATTATCTCCAACTGATGTGTCACCTGATTCTACTCAAATCCTAATTACACTGTGACAGCGTCTCTTAAGAACTGTCGGATAAAACTCACCGGGTTCTCACACAGCACGGCTTGCATGTCCTTTCCTTATTCGGTGCATAAACCACCTGAAGCCATCCATCACAATTGCAGCTCGTAATTCTCTGCCTGGTAACTGTTATTCTTGCCAATTTTGCAAAATCATATCGGAATAGGAAGCCTTTCTCAAAGGAGTGAGCGTACTTGGGAAATTAAGAACATAAGAACATAGAACATAAGAAATAGGAGCAGGAGTAGGCCATCTAGCCCCTCGAGCCTGCCCCGCCATTTAATAAGATCATGGCTGATCTGACGTGGATCAGTACCACTTACCCGCCTGATCCCCATAACCCTTAATTCCCTTACCGATCAGGAATCCATCCATCCGCGCTTTAAACATATTCAGCGAGGTAGCCTCCACCACCTCAGTGGGCAGAGAATTCCAGAGATTCACCACCCTCTGGGAGAAGAAGTTCCTCCTCAACTCTGTCTTAAACCGACCCCCCTTTATTTTGAGGCTGTGTCCTCTAGTTTTAACTTCCTTACTAAGTGGAAAGAATCTCTCCGCCTCCACCCTATCCAGCCCCCGCATTATCTTATAAGTCTCCATAAGATCCCCCCTCATCCTTCTAAACTCCAACGAGTACAAACCCAATCTCCTCAGCCTCTCCTCATAATCCAAACCCCTCATCTCCGGTATCAACCTGGTGAACCTTCTCTGCACTCCCTCCAATGCCAATATATCCTTCCTCATATAAGGGGACCAATACTGCACACAGTATTCCAGCTGCGGCCTCACCAATGCCCTGTACAGGTGCATCAAGACATCCCTGCTTTTATATTCTATCCCCCTCGCAATATAGGCCAACATCCCATTTGCCTTCTTGATCACCTGTTGTACCTGCAGACTGGGCTTTTGCGTCTCATGCACAAGGACCCCCAGGTCCCTTTGCACGGTAGCATGTTTTAATTTGTTTCCATTGAGATAGTAATCCCATTTGTTATTATTTCCTCCAAAGTGTATAACCTCGCATTTCTCAACGTTATACTCCATTTGCCATATCCTCGCCCACTCACTCAGCCTGTCCAAATCTCCCTGCAGATCTTCTCCGTCCTCCACACGATTCACTTTTCCACTTATCTTTGTGTCGTCTGCAAACTTCGTTACCCTACACTCCGTCCCCTCCTCCAGATCATCTATATAAATGGTAAACAGTTGCGGCCCGAGTACCGATCCCTGCGGCAGGTTCCTCGTGATTCTTTCCCTAATATGCTTAATGGGTGAAAAAACTGGAATTTGCTTGTAATTTCCTGATATGCATTCTTTAGTACTTAAGTCCTTAGCAGTTAACATGGGAGTATTTCATTGGCTGGAAAGTGCTATCCCCAGGCTGTGAGTGGTGCTCTATAAATGAATGTCTTCTTTTCCCTTTTTCTAGCGAATGGGAATTCACCCGAGGTGATTGGGCCCTGTTTGAGAGTAAATTTCCACTCCATCTGATGAAGGAGCAGCGCTCCGAAAACTAATGGCATTTGCTACCAAATAAACCTGTTGGACTTTAACCTGGTGTTGTTAAAACTCTTACTGTGTTTACCCCAGTCCAACGCCGGCATCTCCACATCATTATTTTTTACGGACAGGAGGGGGGTTAATTTTAACAGTCCTGATTTATCCCCTCACTATCCATTCATCAACAGAAAGGTGTTTTTGATTTCCCCCTTTATAACTGGTGGTGTATTTTCCCCACCTTTAAATTTAGAGTTCTCCAATCCTCTAGGAATAACTCACATACAGCAAACTAGATGAGATCAAATAAAGAGTTGGTTTATTTCACATACGCTCAAAATGTGGGAAAGGGGTTTTACAATGTCTGCCTCTTTTAGACTTATACAATAAGAGAGAGAGAAGGGAAAGAAAGGGACAGGGCCCAATCACAATAACAAGTTATTGTTTAACATGATTCCAGAATCAAAAGTGTAATGGAATGTTTCTTCAGAGAGTACGTTGGTTGACTCAAGGAGAGGCAGTGGCGTAGTGGTAATGTCACTGGACTAGTAATCCAAAATTCCAGGGTAATGCTCTCGGGAGCCAGGTTCGAATCCCATCAGGGCAGATGGTGAAATTTGAATTCAATAAAAATCTGGAATTGAAGTCTAATGGTGACTGTGAAACCATTGTCGAATGTCATAAAAACCCATTTGGCTCACTAATGTGTTTTAGGGAAGGAAATCTGCCACCCTTATCTGATCTGGCCAATATGTGACTCCAGATCCACCGTAATATGGTTGACTCTTAAATGATCTCAGGGATGGGCAATAAATACTGTCCCAGCCCAGTGACACCCATATCCCATGAAAGAGGATGGCACAGTGGTTAGTACTGCTGCCTTACAGCGCAAGGAACCCAGGTTCAATTCCGGCCTCAGGTCATTGTCTGTGTTGCACTGTCGGAGTTTGCACTTTCTCTCCGTGTCTGCATGGGTTTCATCTGGGTTCTCTGGTTTCCTCCCACAGTCCAAGTATGTGCAGGTTAAGTTGATTGGTCATGCTAAATTGACCCTAGTGTCAGGGGGAGTAGCTGGGTAAATGTGTGCGGTTATGGGAATAGGTCCTGGGTAGGATTGTGATCAGTACAGACTTGATGGGCCAAATGGTCTCCTTCTGTACTGTAGGGATTCTATGATTCTATGAATATAAAAAAGCTGTACAGGGTGATCCATCTTTCCAGGAGTGAGGACTTTCATGAGGGGAGAAGGCCCATTGAGTTGAATTGGTCTTGAAGGTACCAGTTGTTTTCACAGTGTAGATGAGGGCCAAGCAATTGTACCTGGACAGAGCTCTTTCTGCTGGTACTTGTTCAATGATAAGATGGTAGATAGCAACATGGAATTACTGTTCTCTTCATAGGTCCAAAAGTGACTGATGATACAATACAATAGCTTACTAATTAAAGGAATTCAGACAGTTCTAGTCTTGGTTATGTGACAGTGTGGTTTTTGGACTCTCCAGTGAGTCCTCTGGTTGAAACCTATTGTGTTTGGGAGCTGGTAATGTTCGGGCCATTAACAGCACCTTGGATATTAGGAGTTACAAACAGCTGTTTTTGTCCTTGGTGACACAATAGGAAGGATTTTATGGGCTCGCTCATCCCAAAACCATTAAATCCTGTCCAAGTTCAACGGACCTTCCCTTCTCTGCCCTTCGCCCACTCTGATTCCTGTGGTGAACGGGATGGTAAAATTCCAGCAAATGTGTCTGGTGGCCAGAGTTCCTCTTCAGAAATGCAAAGAAGCTTTGTGCACCTTCAAGAAGGGGCAGAGCACTTGGTTTAAAGATAACAAGACTCAACTGGTTTGTCTGAAGGTTAGAAGTTCCTCTGGCATGAAGCTTGGCTAGTCATGATAAAACCTTGACCATTTAAAAAAATAAAACTGATAATTTAACAGAGAAGGCCATTTGACAAAGATGTGTATTCATATTTTCCTTCCTGTCTCAACCAGACCACATTGAACCACTTGATTAGATTCCAATCTCTGATTTCTGGTGCTGTTCCGTGTATGCTGGAGGAGGAGGGGATGGTGGTATTAAGGTGTTATTCGGTCAAAGAGGGATGTGTGAATGGAATTCACTCGCACCTTATCTGAACTGTTTTGAAGGTTACTAGAACAAACAAGGCCCACTGGAGATCAATTAGCAGGGAATTTGAGCGAAAGTCTCTCATCAGCCAGTGCAGCTGCCTAGCCTAGTCTCACAGTTTTAAAAAAAGCCTGTTAATTGTGAATATGGTCAGGAATAAGTAGGTCTGTATGTGGCAATCTAGTGTTGCAGAAGCACACTACATTTCAATCGCTATGTGGAGATGTTGTTGCTGTTGCAAAAAGATGGAGTTCACAGAGACTGGTGTCTCTCGTTCTGGATTTTGAATCCTGTGGTTTTACATCTGTTATACCGAGGTATTTTCGTTCATTAATTTGAGCACTGTGAATAGACATTTACCCAGGCAGAGTAGACAACAGGAAAGAAAGAAAGCTTGCATTTATGTAGCAAAATGTCAACAAGAGCTTTACAGACAAAGAAGTACTTTGGAAATATACTCACTATTGCATTATAGGAAACACAGCAGACAATCTGTGCACAGATTGAAGACTCTGGGTCTGTACTCATTGGAGTTTAGAAGGATGAGGGGGAGATCTTATTAAAACTTACAGGATATTGCGAGACCTGAATAGAGTGGAGAGGAGTTTTCCACTAGTAGGAACAACTAGAACCAGTTGACTAAAGGGACGATCCTTTTAAACAGAGATGAGGAGGAATTTCTTCAGCCAGAGAGTGGTGAATCTGTGGAACTCTTTGCCGCAGAAGGCTGTGGAGGCCAGGTCATTGAGTGTCTTGAAGACAGAGATAAATAGGTTCTTGATTAATAAGGGGATCAGGGTTATGGGGAAAAGGCAGGCGAATGGGGATAAAAAAAATATCAGTATGATTGAATGGCGGAGCAGACTCAATGGGCCGAGTGGCCTAATTCTGTTCCTATGTTTTATGGTCTTATTACAGCAAGCTCCCACAAGCAGCAAGGTAATAACAACCAGATGATCTGTTTGTTCAGCAATGTTGGTTGAGGGAAAAGTGGTGGGCAGAACACAGGGGAGAACTACCTTGCTCTTCTTCTATGACATCTTGTATTTCCACTTGAGAGAGGACAAAGGGCCTCAGTTTAATGTCTCAATTTAAACATGGCACCCCGAACTGCACAGCACTCCCTTCGTACTGAGGCACCAGCCTAGATTACACACCGGCAGAATTCGCTGGTCCCGCTGCAGTAAACGGAGATTTGGCACCAAATTCTTCATCCTTGCTTGCAGCAGTGGCGAGACATGAACGGTCAAAAAAAGTCCGGCTCTAATCTAGGCTGAAGTGGGTCTAGGTGGAGCTCAGATCCTACAGGGGCTTGACAGGATAGGTGCGGAGGTCTTGGTTCTCCTCATGTTGAAATCTAGAAACAGGAGGTGCAGTTCCTGAGTAAGGAAGCTTCCATTTAAGATGGGGATTCTCTCAGAGGGTCATTGCTGTTTGCAATTATCAGCAACAGTATCACTCAATATATTCAAGACTGAGTTAAACGGATTTTTAATGGACGAGGGAGTCAAATGTTGTGGGGCTGGGCAAGCAGACAAATGGAATTAAGGCCACAATCAGATCAGTTAAAAACTTATTGAATAGCAGGGCAGGCTTGAGGGGCTGAATGGCCTACTCTTGCTCACATGTCAGATGTTCTTATATTTGAAACCTCAAGCAACAGTCTCACCAGCACAAGTGCCAACATAGTCAACACTGCATTCATAGAATCCTACAGTGCAGAAGGAGGCCATTTGGCCCATCAAGTCTGCACCAGCCACAATCCCACCCAGGCCCTATCCCCATAGCCCCATGCATTTACCTTAGCTAGTCTCCCTGACATTAAGGGGCAATTTAGCATGGTCAATCCACCTAACCCGCACATCTTTGGATTGTGGGAGGAAACCTGAACACTCGGAGGAAAGCCATGCAGGACACAGGAGAATGTACAAGCTTCACACAGACAGTGGCCTGAGCTGTGAATCGAATCCAGGTCCCTTGCGCTGTGAGGCAGCAGTGCTAACCACTGTGCCACTGTGCCGCCCTCATGGGTGCAGGAGCACGTCACAACCTGAGAGACATTCAGGGAGATTTCCCTTGTTTTGTCACCTCAGGAAAGGCGAAAGACCAGAGCTGACAGCTGTAGAAGATTTCCTACTTATGGCTGCCCAATGATTCTGCCATAATCCTTTGCAGATTTGTCCACTGGACAGCTTCATAGACAGCTCCATTGGACAGCTCCACTCACATTGTCTGTATCTTTAAGACCTGGTTGGCTGTCGAGATTCGCATTCTAATCAGTATTCTGTAACTTGATTTTGTATCTCTGTGCCCTGTTTGAGAGCAGATATCTACTCCATCTGACAAAGGAGCAGCGCTCCGAAAGCGGTATTTGCTACCAAATAAACCTGTTGGACTTTAACCTGGTGTTGTTAAAACTCTTACTGTGTTTACCCCAGTCCAACGCCGGCATCTCCACATCAGCTTCATAGAACCAGACGAAGCATCTATCTGCAGCAACAGTAGGCATTTTTACCTGCAACAAAAACAGAAAACGCTGGATAAACTCAGCAGGGCTGACAGCATCCATGGAGAGAGAATAGAGTAAATGTTTCGAGTCAGGGCGATCTTTCTTCAGGGCTGAAGACAAAGATTTATACTATGAGGTGGGGGAGGGGGGGGTGGCATGGGGGGAGGCTGTAATTGATAGGAATGACATGGACAAAGAGAATGTAAATGATGATGATAAAGGCTGAGAATGGTGCTAATAGCATCCAATAAGGGATCGGAATGTGTGAATGGCAGAACAAAGGTGCAGATTGTCAAAGGACAACTTGAGGAACGTGGTAGACGGGGGAGGGCGGTTTGGAAGACCAGATGAAGAGCGAGATTTCAGAAGTGGAAAAATAAGAATACAAAGCAATAAAAATGGATGAATCAGGATGACTTCAGCATCTGCAGTATTTTACCTTTATATTTACCTGCACTGTGTCTGCATTGCCACCGATATCTGTGATCTACCTCCATCTAATATCCAGCCCAATTGTGTACACACAGGCAGTGCAGGGCATGTTTGCCAGCTCGTTGGGCGATACCATCTGGAGCATGGCCACTTGGGTGGCACAGTGCCACAAAGCGCCAGGGACCCGGGTTCGATTCTGGCCTCGGGTCACTGTCTGTGTGGAGTTTGCACGCTCTCCCCGTGTCTGCGTGGGTATTCTCCTGAGTGCTCCGGTTTCCTCCCACAATCCAAAGACGTACAGGCTAGGTTGATTGGCCATGCTAAATTGACCCGAGTGTGAGGAGGATTAGCAGGGTAAATATGTGGGGTTATGGGGATAGATCCTGGGTAGGATTGTGGTCGGTATAGATTCGATGGGCCGCATGGCCTCCTTCTGCACTATAGGGATTCTGTGATTCTTGTTGTCACGGCCAGTGGCCCGGAATCAAAAATGACATTGGAGGAAGCAGAAAATTTGGCTGTGCTACATATAGCCGGATCTCATTTCCTTCAGGGGGCTTTTGTTTCAGCCCAATCTGCAGTAGTCTTACTGAAACAGAGCCATAGTTTAATGTAAATCTTGCAATACATAGAATGAATTCAAGTGTGATGTGCCAGCTGTTTAGGGCAGGACTGCATTGATCCCTTTCCAAAAGTAAAGTCCCAAGAGACGGCGGAGCTCGAAAGGGTCCAGTGGAAAAAAATCCAATCTTACAGTTTGCTTAATTGGGCGCTGGCTTGTTGTTAATTTTTTGTTGGCATTCTTATGAAAAAAAATCTGAATTTGTTTCTTGTATTAATTTGGAGTGTTTTTATTCTTTCTCCTTACTGGAGTTGACGCTAGAATTTTAAGTAGTAGCTAAGGTTGTTGAGGATTGCTTTTTAATTTTGTGAATCATCAATTAACATTTGAAGCCTTTCCAGTAGTCAAACTGCCAGAACTGAAGAAACAAGGGTCACGAAGAAGGTAACGATGTTTACAATGTAAACTTTCACATGAACATAATGAGTGACAAGACATCTAAGTAAGAGCCCCTTGGCAATCAGCTAATTAAGTTAAAATGCATGACAGTGTTGATTTTGAAGCACCACCAAGATACTATTTTATGGTTGAAGTGTTGCAAGATGAAAGAAAACATTCCGAGAGATAACAGGGGGACCGGGGTGGGGGATTGTCCCCCCGTGTGTAATATTGTAGCAACCATTTCTGCAGCCCCTAAGTTGGCACATTGACCAGAAGCTGATCATGGGAGCTGCCCCGCACCACCCATGGGCTTTCTGGTCATCGTTGAGTCAGTTGACGATCGGTACCATCTGGAACATGGCCACTTGAATCTGCAACAGACAGCTTTCAGATAAAATCTAGAGTCAGGTGGGGCTGTCCTTCTGCCGCCCCCAGCCCCCCCTCCCTCTCACCCCACCCTATGTGCTGCATCTAACCTTTTGTTAAGTCTCTCAAGAGGGATGCAGGCGTAAGAGGGGTGATAATTCCAGGCACTCAAGTCATAGCCTCCCTGGACATGGTCAATATCACCGTCTTCTGCTCAGATCCACTGTTGGTGCATACAATGGTGACAATCTCCAACCAGTTCGAATTAGCCATGGGAGCCAAAGTAAATCACAACAAGTATGAGACCAACCAATCTTTGCCCAATCCACCGCCAGGTCAAACTACCTGAAGATTCTGGAGATATGGTTCGGAGGAACTCAAGTGCACCTCCGAAACCGGAAGGACCATACTGCCATGATGAAACAGAAACTGGGTATGTGAGTTTGATGCTCCCTTTCCATTGTCCGTAAGATCCTGGTCATAAGATGCTCTGTGTTGCTCTATGTAGCGCAGGTCTGGCCCATACCCAGCTCCTGCACTGTGGTGATCGCCTGAGCTATCTGCTTTACCCACAGGGACACCATGTACAATTCTTAGAGTCAAAGGGGAAGGGAACATATCCAGCATTGCCCTGACCTGCCTTTGTGTGTGGCTGCATCAAGCTCTGCATCGACCCCTCAACATGTAAACATCAAGGGCAGGATTTTACGGCCTTGCTCATCCCGAAATCGTAAAATCCCGTTCGAGGTCAATGGACATGTCCATGCTCCAGCCCTCACCTGCTACGATTCCCGGGGTGGGCGGGCCGGTAAAATTCCAGCCCAAGTGTCACTAGGTGTTGAGGTTCTATTTGTCCCGAGTATTGCAAAGAATAGATCTGGCCAAGTTACTGCAGAACATTCTGTCTGGTTAAACTAGCTAACAGGCTGTTTATCATGAAAAAATCTAAGCAGAATAGTGCCTTTGACCACAAGTCCATCAGCGAGTGCTCCTCGAGGCCCTGTGGGAAAAGGAGATGGTGGATGTTGTTGGATGTTCCACTGAGCAGACTGTCAAAGTAATTTGGCAAAATGCCTCATTGCCAGAACCTCAAACAAGCATCAAGATGCAGCTAGGCTAGTGGTGCGAAGGGATGTCCCATTCAGATCCATCCTGCACCCCTCCCCCCTGGTGTCCACACACTGCCTTCAAAGTGGCTGCAGTGGGGAAGAGACCATTGTCCACCTCCTGCAAAATGTCGATGTGAAGCAGGTCTGGGAAGAGATGGAGAGATTTTTGTCGACGTTTATCCTGAGTGGTTCAGTGACACAGGAGTCTGTGCTCTGTGGGCTGTCCCAGGGACGCACACCAAAATAAACATTAACTGCTGCCAGAGGACCATTAACACAGTGAAAGCAGCTCCATGGTCTGTCTGAAGCTTGCTCATCTTCTGCTGCGAAGAGCTGTCAGTGAAGGAGTTTTACAGACTGGCACATTCCAAGGTCAAGGACTATTCATAGAATCCTACAGTGCAGAGGAGACCATTCGGCCCATCGAGTCTGCACCGACCACAATCCCACCCAGGCCCTATCACCATAACCTCATGCATTTACACCAGCTAGCCTCCCTGACACTAAGGGGCAATTTAGCATGGCCAATTTAGCATGGCCAATCCACCTAATCCGCACATCTTTGGGCTGTGGGAGGGAACCAAAGCACCCGGAGGAAGTCTACGCAGACACGGGGAGAGTGTACAAACTCCACACAATGACCCAAGCCAGGAATCGAACCCGGGTCCCTGGTGCAGTGAGACAGCAGTGCTAACCACTGTGCCACGGTGCCACCCAACTACTTGCTCAGTGATGCACTGAAGACTGGGGCAGCGGTCCCAAAGGCGCAATGGGGGAAAGGCCATTGTTGAGGCCATTCCACCACAGTACTCATGAAGGGGCCAGAGCCCATGCAGAACTCCTCAGGATGTATGCACTGGAGAATGTTTGACATGGTGGACATGAGCTTACCGGCCGTTCGTGCCATGCTGCAGCAAGCTCGGAGAATTTGGTGCCTAGCCAAATATCCGTTCACTGCAAGGAGGTGGGAAAATCTTGCTGGCGTGAATGGTGGTAACACTCTGGCCGAAATGGCAAGTGTAGCTGATCATTGTTGACCAGTGTATTGCACTTTATATATTGTCAAACTTGAACTATTGCTTACAAATTTTATTAATAAAGTATACTTTTGGGGGAAAAAGAAACCTGCAGCGTATGGGATACATCACCAGAGGCAATGCAAGTCAACCTGCTGCCTCACCCTTTTGGCTTTGACTCCTCTGCAAGGGATTATCTGCTGTACCAACTGAAGTATCAAATGTGGAATTGATGCATGGGTTACCCTGCCAGCATTTTCTTTCCTTTCCCACTGAACAGTAAAAGCAGCATGATATATATGCCCACTGTTGCCACGTTACTATATTTACCACATTAGAGAGGTCAGGGTGACAGCTTGGTGAATAGGTTGATTGGCCATGCTAAATTTTCCCTTAGTGTCAGGGGCACTAGCAGAGTAAATATGTGAGGTTACGAGGATAGGGTGGGGATGTTGTCAGTGCAGGCTCGATGGGCCAAATGGCCTCCTTCTGTACTGTACGGATTCTATGATTCTACGATTCTAATCCTGCACTCCACCCAACATGTCAATAAGTGCCTGTGGATCCTATAAACTTGTTGTGTTACAATAATTTTATAACAGCCACTGAAAATATAATTGTGACAAAGGTGCCAGTTGTAACTTGCACACTGAATGTGTGCCAGTTGGGGGATAGGTGAGGCACCTGGTGCAAGGTGAGTAGTGAAGAAGCCCACAGCCCAACTGGTGTGATGCCGCACTGTTGGATGAGATGTTAAACTGAGATCTGCCCTGTCAGGTGGATGGGAAAGAGTCCACCACATCATTTTTGAAGAGTAGTACAGGATTTTCTCCAAATGTCCTGGCCAATATTTATCCCTCATCTAACATCACCATAGCTAATCTATCACATTGCTGTTTGTGGGAGCTTGCTGTGCGCAAATTGGCTGCCACATTTCCTACATTACAGCAATGGTTACATTTCAAATGTTGCAAAATGCACTCTATCCATTTAAATCCTTCCTTTTTTGCTTTCTTAATCTCTCTGTCAGTTCCTAAATTTGTTCCAAGTGTTTCAGGTACTGAACGGAGGACTGACTCTGACCAATACCTCCTGTCAAGAATTGATACATTGCTGCCCTCTATGGATGGCACCCCAGAGTGTCAAACAGCTCAACTCCTCTTGCACCAATTCACACAGCACCAGCTCTGTTTGAAGCTATTGTTTGGTTGCTGCATTGTTCCATCCCTTGCCCCGACTCCATCTTCTGCTGTCGTAATTATATCCCTGCTGATGGTTTTTCCAGCTCTTATTCACCTCCATGCATATTTCAAAAAGGGCGAAATATACTTTAAACATATTTAGTGCCCTTACACTGGCTGTAATTTTGTAAGAAGTCTCACAACACTAGGTTAAAGTCCAACAGGTTTATTCGGTAGCACAAGCCACTAGCTTTCGGAGCTCTGCCCCTATGAAGGGGCAGCACTCTGAAAGCTAGTGGCTTGTGCTACCAAATAAACCTGTTGGACTTTAACCTGGTGTTGTGAGACTTCTTACTGTGTTTACCCCAGTCCAATGCCGGCATCTCCACATCATGTAATTTTGTACTCACTGCTCTATATTTTGCCATGCGCATTTTGAGTGGTTGCACACATTTTAGCTGCCTTCCTTTTAAGACTTCTGATTCATGTAGTCTCTTGCCCCCAGCCACACCTTAGAGAGCTCCCAGTGCCAGGCTGAATATGATCTGGGAGCTTCTTATAAAAAATGATTGGAACCAACCCCAGAAATTCCCATGGTTGGCCCAAGGGAAGTTGCTGAGCATTTGAAGGGTATTCATGTAATGGTTATATTAGTTGGCCTGGACTAATAATCTGTGAGAACGTAAATTCAAAGCTCACCCAGGTAAGGTGCTGTCAAAAGAGCCTTGGTGAGTTGCTGCAGTGCATCTTGTAGATGGTACACATGGCTGCCACTGTGTGTTGGTAATGGAGGGAGTGAATGTTCAAGGTGCTGAATGGGGTGCCAGTCAAGTTGACTGCTTTAAGCTGGATGTTGTCGAACTTCTTGAGTGTTGTTGGAGCTGCATTCATTTAGGCAAATGGAGAGTCTTCCATCTAAGTCGTTTTAGATGGTGGACAGGCTTTGGAAAGTCATGAGGTGAGATACTTGCTGCAGAATTCTCAATCTTTGATCTGCTCTTGTAGCCACGGTATTTATATGGTTGGTCCAGTTTAGCTTCTGCTTGATGGTAACCCCCGGATGTTGATAGTGGGTCATGCCATTGAATATCAAGAAGAGGTGGTTAGATTCTCTCTTGATGGAGATGGTCATTGCTTGACCCTTGTGTAGTCCAAATGTTATTTGCCACTTGTTAACCAAGCCTGGATTTTGTCCCTGTCTTGCTGCATATGGGTATAGACTGCTTCAGTACTTGCACTTCTGAAAAAAAGGCCATTGACAAAGCAGCTGAAGATAGTTGGGCCTGCAATATCACTCTAAGGTTCTCCTGCAGCGATGTTCTGGGACTGAGTTAGTTGACCTCCAACAACCACAACCATCTTCCTTTCTGCTAGGTATGACTCCAGTCATTAGGGAGCTTTCCCCCTTGATCCCATTGACTTCAATTCTGCTTGTGTTCCTTGATGCCACACTCAGTCAAATGCTGCCTTGGCACTCTCTTTTCACACTGAGAGAGCAACTGTTTTGCCCATGTTTGGGTGAAGGCTGTAATGAGGTCTGGAGCTGAGTGGACAGGTGCAGCCCAGAGTTGAGCCAGTCAATCCAGGAACAAGTTCACAGGCAGCCGCGGGGACTGCTAAATGTGGTGGTGGGTGGGGGGTGGGGGGTGGGGGGGGGGGGGGGGGTGGGGGGGTGGCTCGGACTTTCACCCCAGTTACAAAATAACAGAAAGGTCTTCCAGCCCTCACCCTATCTCACACACTCATGGCCTCCACATTCCCCATGCTACCTCCTGCCCCACCTATGCTACCTCATGCCCCACTCAGCCCCAATCACCCCTCATGCCCCCATGTCAATTAATGTTCCCACCCACCTCCTATGTACTCTCAGACAAAGTATATCCCCATATAACCATTATAGATCCTCATGTCCCTCAAGCCAAGCTCACTTCCAGGCCCATTCACTGACTTTAAAAAAAAATCATTTACGGAATGTGGGCATCGCTGGCTAGGCCAGCATTTATTGTCCACCCACTATACACTGAAGAAATAATACACTCTGGATGACAGTGGTATGTATAAAAATACTTTTAAAACAATCATTCATCAATAACATAACATTTGCTTTGAAAAAAAATCTCCTCTTTACTACAGCTCAATAAAAAATCAATCATCTTGATTCTTTAAAATGTCAGTAGCAGAAACTGCAAGCACTCGAAATCTCATTATCTTAGGTAAACAAACATTGTGAAAATGACAGCATAGACCAAAGAGCCGATTAGTTCAAGCAGCTCTATCCTCGATCAGTGTCTTATTGTTGTGTGTGTGTGTGTGTGTGATCGAGCTGTGCACAAAATGCCTGCCATTTTCTTTTTGGCGTAACAGCGGCCATTGCACTGAAGCAACTAATTGTAAGCAAGTATTTCTCAGAGGCACAATATAAGGTGCAACGTCGAAAGATGAACAACCTCATACTATCTCCACCCAAATTACTTAACTCCTTCCTCAGGATGGAGTTTCTCTGAGAACATCCTTTGGGATAAGTTGCACTGATTCTGTTCAGGAAGGAAGGAGTTTAACTGAGTTAACTGTACGTCAGTTGAGTGCTTAGTTATACTCGGGTGGTGGACATGGTGCTTAATACTTTTTAAAGGACGTGAGGCAATCTGCTTCTACCAGCTTCCCAGGCAGTGCATTCCAGACCAACACCACCCTCTGGGTAAAAACATTCCCCCCCCCCCCCCCCCCCCCCCAAGCCTCCTGTCCCTCACCTTGAATGTATGTCCCCTCATGACCGACACTTCAACTAAAGGAAAGAGCTGCTTCTTATCCACTCTGATCATGCCCCTCATAATCTTGTACACCTCGATCAGGTTGCCCCTTAGGCTTTACCCCAGTGGGCGCTCCTGCATCTAATTTAGTTTTATTCATCTGCTGATTCATATTGTAATAAACATTGGGACAAATATTCACCTGCCACACTCTGTATTATAAGTTTATGCGGAAAATGCTCACTAGTTTTAAAACATCTGTGCGTATAAAATATTGACTGAGATGCTGTTGTCTAAACATTACTTTCAAATACATTTGTGCTTCATATGGGTCTGTCGCTACCTTGAACAAGGTAGAAAAGACAGCAGGGAAATAAGAAATGAATCAGCGATTATTTTTTATCTCTTGTGTACACTCTGAACTTTGTACAGGCAATGGTGATGCTGTAGTTCTTGTCTGGCTGACTACTGCAACTTTGTGATAATTTTCCCTTCAGCATGCACAGAGCAGATACGCTTAGTTTATCCAAAGAGGATTATCGGATTGGTTTCTGTGAGAAAAGTTGACTGAACTGCTTTCTGCTTGACCTGCAGTGACATCTGGGACTGAGACCAGCCCTTGATTTACTGTGTCTGTCTGGATATGATTTTCAAAGCAAGTGAGCCTCTACAAGACATTCAGTGATGGATCCTTGCAGTCTCTGAGGGAAAGGAGCCCAACACTCAAACCAAATAAAACACTGACTTTTGTCTTTTGTCTGACATGTGTTAAAGCACGTTTTCCTCACTTGAAAACCGCTAATGGTATTTTTTCCTCTGTAACTTGGAGCATATTCAAGATAAAGGGTTGTTCAAATGGGCTTTTCCTGTTGAACATCCAGTTAAATGGAACTGAAAGGGAAATATTGTTAGAATTAAGGGTGGCACAGTGGTTAGCACTGCTGCCTCACAGCGCCAGAAACCCCGGTTCGATTCCGGCCTCGGGTGACTGTCAGTGGAATTTGCATGTTCTCCCTGCGTTTGTGTGGGTTTCCTCCAGGTGCTTCTGTTTCCTCCCACAGCCCAAAGATGTGTGGGTTAGGTGAATTGGCCATGTTCAATTGCCCCAGGCAGATTAGCAGGGTAAATACATGGGGTTATGGGGCTAGGGCCTGGGATTGTTTTTGGTGTAGACTCGATAGGCTGAATGGCCTCCTTCTGCACTGTAGGGATTCTATGAGAATATACCCTAGCATATACAGTTGCTGACAGATAATGTGAGTGTGTGGCAAAAATGGATAATGGTCAAGGTGATATTAAACCTGCCTGGTTGTTTTGCTCATTGCTTTAGATGTCATTTACCCCCATCACCTGCAAATTAAAAAAAAAACTCTAACACACAACCTAAACACATTTCACAATATATATTTGGGCATCATGCCTTCATTGTTACAAAATGCAATGCCATGCCAAACTCAATTATGATGTGGAGATGCCGGCGTTGGACTGGGGTGAACACAGTAAGAAGTCTCACAACACCAGGTTAAAATCCAACAGGTTTATTTGGTAGCAAATACCATAAGCTTTCGGAGCACTGCTCCTTCGTCAGATGGAGTGGAAGTTTCCACTCCATCTGACGAAGGAGCAGTGCTCCGAAAGCTTATGGTATTTGCTACCAAATAAACCTGTTGGACTTTAACCTGGTGTTGTGAAACTCAATTATGCCATGCATCGCTTCAAACATAGGTCGCAGCCGTACTGCTGTGACGATGCTGTGGCACTTTTTTTTTAAAAAGTGCATTTAAAAGAATGAAATTTGTGGTGGCTTCTGAAAACCACCAGACAGTTTTGTGTATTATAAATCGATGTCTTATTACCAGAGAGAACTCTCTTTCTGATACTCAGTGTTTGTCAGCCCAGGAGAAAAATGATATCCCACCAATAACTTCATTGTAAAGAAAAATGCAAACTTGTTTCTCAAGCACAAAAGGTGACTGAAGCCACAAGTAGAAGAAGAACCCAACTACTGAATGGGATTGCCCCAATATCTGATTTGGACCATGACTCAACACTTCATGCATAGTCAACTGATACGGCAACCATATTTGCACCCCACTAACAGATATTTACAGTAGTTCAAATTGACTTTTCAGAGAAACATCATCAAGGATGCATCTGTCCGTGATAGTATTAGTCGGGGTGACCACCAATCAGTCTTTGTGGAGATGAAGTCCGGCCTTCCCATTAAGGATCCCTTCCATCATGTTGTGTGACACTACCACCATGCTAAATGTATGAGATTTTGAACAGTTCTAGCAACCTAAAACTGAAATCTATGAGGTACTGTGGGCCGACCAGAACTGTATTCAACCACCTGATGGCCCAGCATACCTCACACTGTGCCATTACTACCGAGTTGGGAGATCACCAGTGCTTGAGGACATGTCAAGACCAGCACCAGGCACACTCAAAAATTAGGTGTCAATCTGGTGAAGCTACAACACAGGACTAGTTCCATGCCAAACAGTGGAAGCAGCATGATATAGACAGAGTTAAGCAATCCCCAAAACAATGGATATGGTCTAAACTCTGCAGTCTTGCCACATTTGTTCATGGATGGTGGTGGAGAGTTAAACAACCAACATGAAGAAAAGGAGGCTCCATAAATATCCCCTTTCTCAATGATCTGGAAGCCCAGCACATCAGAAAGAAAAGAAGGTTAAAGCATTTGCAACCATCTTCAGCCAGAACTGATCCATCCCAACCTCTTCCTAAATCCCCATTATCACAGATGTCAGTTTGCTGCCAATTCGATTCACTCCACGTGATTTTAAGAAGCGAGTGGAGGAACTGGATACTGTATAGGCCATGGGCCCTGGCAACATTCCAGCAATAGTACTGAAGACTTGTGCTCCAGAACTAACCGCACTCCTAGCTGTGCTTTTCCAGCTGCAAAACTGACATCTACCCGGCAATGTGGAAAGTATGTCAAATCCACAGAAAGCAGGACAAATCCAACCTGGCCCAATTTACTCTCAATAACAAACAAAGTGATTGAAATGATTATTGACAGCACTCTCAAGCGGAACTTACTCAGCATTAACTTACTCACTGACGCTCAGTTTGGATTCTGCCCAGGGCCAGGCAAATCATGACCTCATTTGAGCCTTGGTCCAAACATGGAAAAAAGAGATGAACTCCAGAGGTGAGGTGAGAGTCACTGCCCTTGACATCAAGGTCACATTTAACTGATTGTGGCATCAAGGAGTCAGAACAAAACTGAAGCAAATGGGAATCAGGAAAGAAATCTCCACTGCTTGGGGACATACCTAGCACAAAGGAAGATAGTTGTGGTTGATGGAGGTGAATCATTTCAGTTCTGGGACATCGCCACAGGAGTTAATCAGGATAGTGTCCTAGGCCCAAACATCTTCAGCTGCTTCATTATTGGCCTTCCTGCCATCATAAGGTCAGAAGTGGGGATGTTCTCTGGATATTGCACAATGTTCAGCACCATTCATGACTCCTCAAATACTGAAGCAGTCTTTGACCATATGCAGTAAGACCTGGAGAATATAGAAGCTTGGGCTGATAAGTGGCAAGTAACATTTGTGCCACACAAGTGCCAGTAAATGACCATCTCCAAAAAGGAACAATCTGCCCACCTCCCCTTGACATTCAAAGGTATTACCATCGCTGAGCCCCATCTTATCAACATCCTGGGTGCTGCCATTGACCAGCAACTGAACTGGACAGGCTATATAAACATCGTAGATATAAGAGCAGGCCAAAGGCTGGGAATTTTGCAGAGTGTAACTCACCTCCTGACCCCTCAAAGCCTGTCCACCATCTACAAGGTGCAAGTCAGAGGTGTGATGGAATACTCTCCACTTGCCTGTGTTGGCAATGACGTAATAGATTGGTCCAATGCAGATCAGGTATTGAATCTTCACAGTAAGAATGATGATACACTCCATTGCTTTTTGAAGAGATCATACATTTTGTATTGAAGATAAACCATTGAGGCATGTGAATGGAGTATATATACAGTTCAGACTGAGATGCAGGGTCAAGGTTTCTCTGTTCGAGGGAACCCTACATAATAACTTAAACCAGTATCCAGCATGGCTTAACAATATTCCCTTGCAAGTATTTGTAAGTCACTCCAGGGTATCCATTATTCGATATATAAATCGTTCGAAGTTGTCAATTAGATTCCAGCCTGTAACTCACCCCCTGGTGTCCATTTTTGCATAATAAAGCACCCAGGATTCTTGATTGGAACGCTAACCATCAATTTACTGCCTAATATTCATTATTCCTTGCACAAACTATTTGAAACCTTCAACTAGTCCCATAAAATGTACAGATAATGTACATATATACTGCGTGTGCATATATATTTTAGATCCCGTCTAAATCCCTTGATTCAATCTACTTTTAATTCAGTGTTGATGACTATGTATTATTCTATTGAATTGTTCCATTGTTATGAAGACCTGGATTAGATCTGGAATCAATATTTTTCATCGATAAAGAGGCTATACAGGCGCAGGTTGTTGTTTTTTCGGATGTGACTGTTCCTTAGCAGCCAGGGAAGCTTTCTGCAGGGGCTGGTTACAGTATTATGAGAGGAGTGTGCATGATGTGTGAGGCTGTCATATCAGGACTGATGGTGTGAGTACTGTGAAGTTTAATTACCACAACGCGACTGTTGGATAATTAGCGTGCTGGTAATGGAGCACACCCACATCCACATTAGCGTTAGATGAAAGCTTTTAGGTTTGCTAGCTGTAAACGAGTGACCCCTGACCTCTCCTCACTGATCGTCAGATGGCTTAAAAGTGATCAGCTAATTAGCTGTTGCTTCTTTGTGTGAAAGTGTTTTTGAGTGTGTGTGCACAGAAGGACAAGTAATACTCATCCAATCAACAACAGACTCATGGGAGACTTTTGTGTGTGTAAAAATAAGCAAGAAAAATTTTGTTATTGAGCTTGGGGATTATTAATGCTAGTTTAGCTAAAAAAAAAATGTTACTTTGCAAAGGAGCAAATTTGGTGATCACCATTGCGTACAACTGAAGACTCACTTTTACTGCGCATTTCATACACTTGGAAGCATGGGTTTTAACTTCCAAATGGAATTTTTTTCTTTATTTATTCTTTCATGGGGTCACGAGGTCAGCATTTGCTGCCCATCTCTTGTTTGCCCTTGAACCCATGACCACTTCCACCTAGAAGGACAAGGGCAGCAGATACATGGAAACACCACCACCTGCAAGTTCCCCTCCAAGTCAGTCACCATCCTGACTTGGAAATATGTCGCCATTCCTTCGCAATCACTGGGTCAAAATCCTAGAATTCTCTCCCTAACGGCATTGTGGGTCAACCCACAGCACATGGATTGCAGCGGTTCAAGAAGGCAGCTCACCGCCACTTTCTCAAGGGCAACTAGAGATGGACAATAAATGCTGGCCAGCCAGCAATGCCCATGTCCCACGAGTGAATAAAAAAAACTGAATGGCTTACTCAAACACAGTAAGAGTTTTAACAACACCAGGTTATAGTCCAACAGGTTTATTTGGTAGCAAATACCATAAGCTTTCGGAGCGCTGCCCCTTCATCAGATGGAGTGGAAATGTGCTCTCAAATAGTGCACAGAGACACAAAATCAAGTTACATGACTTACTCGACCACACCAGAGGGCAGTCAAGAGTCAATCTCATTGCTGTAGATTTGGAGTCACATATAGGCCAGACCAGGCAGATTTCCACCCCTAAGGACATTAGGGAATAACTTTGAATGACAATCAACCATTCCAGATCTATTTTTTTTCATTAATTGGATTTTTAAAATTTCGCCACCCACCCATGATGGGATTTGAACCCGTGTCACCAGAACCTGGGTCTCTGGATTCACTGGTCCATTGACATTGCTACTATGCCACCATCTCTCCCTCACCTGAATGGAGTCACCAAACTTTCGGTCTGGGAATTTCTGGGAGATCCTGGCCGTGATTCTCCCATTGCGGCCCATCACTTTTCTGGTGGGTCAGGTCAGGGGATGTGCATGTCGGCCATTTCGCGGGTTCCCCGACAGCTTTTTCGACCCGCGCACATCTCCCAGCCAGAGAAAAATGGCACCTGTGTGTCCCGAGCTAGAATATTGACCAGTAATAATGCTCACTCACTCTCTCCCTCCCTGGGATCCTATTTTCCTTCAATATTTTTGTTTCACTATTTGCCCATTCCGGTAGAAAAACTGAGTGGTAAAGTGAGAAACATCACCCCAACCCAGGGTTCAGTTTTGTGTGTGGCTCCCTCATTATGTTGGTACAGAACTTGTTATTTTTCTTTTCTTCTCTTTCCTGTTCCACTATTTTTCCTTTCTTTTCCAGTACTCCTGAATTCTCAGATCACAATCTTCCCTCTTCAATATTTAGCTCATCCATTTTATCCATCATCAATTTGTGTTCTCACTATTCTCTAGATCAAAATGAGCCTATAGGAATAAAGGGACATCGGAAATAGAAGCAGGGGTAGGCCAATTGGCCCATGAAGCCAGTTCCACCATTCAACCAGATCATGCCTGATCATCTACCCGACACCATTTTTCCCACTATGCTCATATCCCTTGATGTCATTGTATTGAGAAATCAATTGATTTCATCTTGAACATACTCAGTGACTGAGTTTCTGCAGCCCTCTGTGCCAGAGAATTCCGAAGGTTCACCACCCTCTGAGTGAAGAAATTCCTTCTCGTCTCAGTCTTAAATGGTCTGCCCCTTATTATAAGAATGTGTCCCCTGGTTCTAGATTCACCAACCAAGGGAAGCATCCTATCTACATCTATCCTGTTACACCCTGTAAGAATTTTGTAAGTTTCAACGAGATCACCTCCCTTTCTTTGAAACTTCAGAGAATACCGGGCCAATTTTCTCAATCTCATAGAACCCCTATAATGCTGAAGGAGGGCATTTGGCCCATCGAGTCTGCACTGACTCTCCAAAAGAACATCTTACCCAGGCCCACCACTTGCCCTATTCCTGTAACCTCACACATTTAGCATGGCTAATCTCCCTAACTGTACTGCGGGAGGAAACCGGAGCACTCGGAGGAAACCCACACAGACGTGGGAAGAACGTGCAAACTCCACATGGACAGTCATTCAAGGCTGGAATCAAACCCGGGTCCCAGTGCTAACCACTGTGCTACCGTGCCACTCCTCTCCACAAAAGAAAATCCTGCCATTCCAGGGATTAATCTGGTGAATCTCTGTTACACTCCCACAATGGCAAATACATCCTTACTCAGATTAGGAGGCCAAAACTTTACACAATATTCCAGCCACGGTCCTCACCCCAGCTCAAAACAATTACAGCAAGACATCTTTACTCCTGTACTCAAATCCCCTTGCAATAAAGGCCAACATACTATTTACCTTTCTCATTGCTTGTTGCGCCTGTATGAACAAGAACATGATGTGGAGATGCCGGCGTTGGACTGGAGTAAACACAGTAAGAAGTCTCACAACACCAGGTTAAAGTCCAACAGATTTATTTGGTAGCAAATACCATAAGCTTTCAGAGCACTGCTCCTTCGTCAGATGGAGTGGAAATGTGCTCTCAAACAGTGCACAGACACAGAAATCAAGTTACAGAATACTAATTAGAATGCAAATCTCTACAGCCAGCCAGGTCTTAAAGGTACAGACAATGTGGGTGGAGGGAGCATTCAACACAGGTTAAAGAGATGTGTATTGTCTCCAGACAGAACAGCTAGTGAGATTCTGCAAGACCAGGGGCAAGCTGTGGGGATTACTGATAATGTGACATAAATCCAACATCCCGGTTTAGGCCGTCCTCATGTGTGCGGAACTTGGCTATCAGTTTCTGCTCAGCGACTCTGCGCTGTCGTGTGTCGTGAAGGCCGCCTTGGAGAACGCTTACCTGAAGATCCAAGGCTGAATGCCCATGACTGCTGAAGTGCTCCCCCACAGGAAGAGAACAGTCTTGCCTGGTGATTGTCGCATTCAGCCTTGGATCTTCAGGTAAGCGTTCTCCAAGGCGGCCTTCACGACACACGACAGCGCAGAGTCGCTGAGCAGAAACTGATAGCCAAGTTCCGCACACATGAGGACGGCCTAAACCCGGATGTTGGATTTATGTCACATTATCAGTAACCCCCACAGCTTGCCCCTGGTCTTGCAGAATCTCACTAGCTGTTCTGTCTGGAGACAATACACATCTCTTTAACCTGTGTTGAATGCTCCCTCCACCCACATTGTCTGTACCTTTAAGACCTGGCTGGCTGTAGAGATTTGCATTCTAATTAGTATTCTGTAACTTGATTTCTGTGTCTGTGCACTGTTTGAGAGCACATTTCCACTCCATCTGACGAAGGAGCAGTGCTCCGAAAGCTTATGGTATTTGCTACCAAATAAATCTGTTGGACTTTAACCTGGTGTTGTGAGACTTCTTACTGAACAAGAACACCCAGGTCTCTTTGGACATCAGCACTTCACAACCTCTCACCATTTGAAAAATGCTCTGTCTTTCTATTTTTTCTACCAAAGCGGATAACTTCACACTGATTCATGTTATATTCCGTCTGCCATGTTTTTGCCCATTCACTTATCCTGACCAAATCCCCTTGAAGCCTCCTTGCATCCTCCCCAGAAATCGCATTCCCACCTGTTTTTGTGTCATCAGCAAACTTAGAAATATTATATTTGGTCCCGCCATCCAAATCATCTAAATGGATTGTGACTCTCTGCAGCCCCAGCAATGATCCTTGCAGACCCCACTTGACTTCTCACTCAAAGTGCATCTTACCAACCTCCTATGTGCACACCAGTCACTTCCTCTGAAACAACTAGTTTTCTTCCTTTACTGAATGAACACTTCAACGCATTTCAGCTGCTCAATCCCTGCTCCAACTTAACCTCTTCCCATTCACAGCTCCCAGCGTCTCTACAGCTGTATTCTTCCTTCTCCTTCATACATCGATACCACAGAGAAGGGGCCATTCAGCCCATCTTTGAAAGAGCTATCCATGGACTCCCAATACCCTGCCCCTTCCCTCTCTTTGATGTTTCATTCATCTGCATAACTCAATCCAACTTTCTCCTCATACACTGTGCAACTATCACATATCCAACTCCACATATTAATGGCAGAGGAACTGGCCACTAAACAGGTATAAACCTCTCACAATATTTCTTATTGTATGGTAGAATTAAAAAATATTTTCTAGAAAGTATGTTTAATACTTTTGTGGTTGGCCCTTTGTTTGTGTCCAAGTTGATTTCATCAATACATGACTTCATCATTTTCTGTGAGTCTTTTATTAACTATATCTATAATACATTTAAATATCCTCTGCAGAGCAAGTTCTTCCCGTAGGCGTCATATTTATATCCTGTAGCAAATTCCCCATCACATTCAGCATGAGCTCCAAAATTACATAAACTTATATGGAGCATACAGCACAGAAAGAAGTTATTCAACCCAACTAGTCTATGCCAGTGTTTATGGTCCATACAAGCCTCCTTACACCCACTCCAGCTCACCCTATCCACATACCTTCTATTTCTTTTTCCCCTCATATGCTTAACGGGGCTGATCATGGCGCTGTTATCATTGGGCCATTCTTTCTTGGATGCTGTGTATGTTGTTGTTGAAACAAGCTTTGTTTGGATGATAACATGAGGTTAGTTCATTAACATTATAATCATTGCACTCCTGGACAACAGCATGTCACGGCTGGGACTCTGGAAGGACTGGGGTCAGGACTGCAGAAGCAGCAGCTGTTGCTTGTTCTAAAAGCTGTTTTGCCAAATGAACTGGGGCGCGGGGAGGGGGGGGGGGGGAGCGGAATGGTAGTAATACTTTATAGAGAGTGGTACAGGGGAAACACTAGTGGGATCCCAGTCTGAACATGCCTGAAACACATTAGGGTGTGTAAAAATACTGTACATGGTGCCAATAGTTCTCTTTTGTTTGAGGTAAGTGAAGTTTGATGCTAAAACATCTTTTAATCCAGCATGTCCGGTTTTGACTCTGAGTTCAACAGAGGCAATGTTTTATTTGGCTAGGTTAGTGGGTACATTCTGGTCTTATTTTTCTACTTTGATTCTTTCATGCTGGTGATTAAAATTATAGCCTGCTTTAACATTCAAGCATTTTTGCGATTTGTTTGAACAGATTTATCTGCATGGTCTTCATCAAAGATGTTGTTTGTCACTGATTTCATTTGAACATCGGAGGCTGAGGGACGACCTGTTAGAACTTTACAAAATGATGAGAAACATGGATAGAACGGAGTCCTTTTGCAAGGGTGGAAATGTCAATTACTGGGGACATAGGTCTAAGGTAAAAGGGGGAAAGTTTAAAAGGAGATGTGAGAGGCAAGTTTTTTTTTACACAGAGGGTGGTAAGTGCCTGGAACGCGCTGCCAGAGGAGGTGGTAGAAGCAGATACAATAACAACGTTTGAGAGGCACCTCGACAGATACATGAATCATAGAATCCCGACAGTGCAGAAAGAAGCCATTCAGCCCATCGTGTCTGCACCAATAACAATCCCTCCCAGGTCCGATTCCTGCAACCTCACGCATTTACCCTAACACGAAGGGGCAATTTAACATGGCGAATTAACCTCACCTGCACATCTTTGGATTGTGGGGGGAAACCGGAGCACCCAGAGGAAACCCACACAGACACAGGGAGAATGTGCAAACCCCACACAGACAGTGACCCGAGGGCAGAATTGAACCCGGGTCCCTAGTGCTGTGAAGCAGCAGTGCTAACCACTGTACCACCGTGCTGCCCAGGCAGGGAATAGGGGGATATGAATCACTTAGAGGCAAAAGGTTTTCTTTAGTTTAGAAAGGCGTTATGTGTTGGCACAGGCTTGTTGGGCCAAGGGGTCTGTCCCTGTGCTGCACTGTTCTTTGTTCTCTTGGTTCATGTTGCCTAACCTCTATGGCAATGCCATTTAACAGGGCAAAATTGAGTCCAATTATAATCTTATAATTTTTAAAAATTGAATTCACAGGATATGGGTGTCAGTAGCTAGGCCAGCATTGATTGCCCATTACTAATAGCCCTTGAGAAGGTGAGAGTGAGCCACATACTTGGAGCCGCTGAAGTCCATGTGGTGTATGTATACCCACAGTGCTGTTAGGAAGGGAGTTCATTCCTTTTAGACTTTGTGGCAGCTTGATACAACAGAGTAGTGTGCTAAAATAAAAGCAAAATACTGCAAATGTTGGAAATCTGAAATAAAAACAGAAAGTGCTGGGAAAACCTCAGGTCTGGCAGCATCTGTGGAGAGAGAAAAAGAGTTAATGTTTCAAATCCAATAATACTCTGAAATAATATGTAGATTGCATGTGAAGATGGACACACAAGCAAGGGATAGTGGACTGCTGGTATGCAATGCTTAAAAAAAGGAGAAAATAATATTGGATTTAGCTTAACTGTATAAATAATTAGAAAACACAAATCCATTCTCTTTTGAGATCCATGAAAGCCCTCTAGATACAGTAAATTGGACTTCCAGCACTGACTACTGCTCAAGCATACTCAATCATAATGGTACACAGCGGTGTAACATTCAAAACCTCAATTTCTTTCATTCCTGAAAGGGCTGAATAGAGATCAACATGTTTTCTATCGAACATTGGCATTTTACTTACCACTGAAATGTCCTCATTAGACTCTCAGCAGGGTTTAAAGTAGAACGAGTCAGCCTTCTTCCACACATGTTCAACTTGTTAACAACATTATTTCAATCCATTTTATGCGCAAGATGTCTCATCCCTTGCCACAACTTGGTATAATTCAGTGCAATAGTCCACTGCTTTCTATTAAGGTGAACTTTTCATTTGTCCAAAATGTCTGGTGGTCACGCTGCAGCCATGTCTCCGTAATGACAATTAAATCATATCTGTTTGCTTCTATGTGTGCCATCAGTTCCTCACCCTTGTTGTGAAATCTATGTGCATTCAGATAGAGGGCGGAATTCTCCCGTCCTGCCCACCTATCAGTTGGGACTGGACGACGCAAAGCTCCGTTGACCTCGGGTGGGATTTTCCTGCCTTGGGACGAGCGCAGCTGGAAAAACCCACTCATTGTATCTTTAATTCTCTCTTTTTAACTATTTTCATGTCACCTACCTAGCCTTATCTGCTGACACACTCTGGTGCTACCTCGCTCTCTTGCCCTCTTTTCTCTTTAATTTATCCCATCTTCCCTCCCATGATCATAGCATGAGGATAAGGGGGTAAACCTTTTTCGGACTGAGGTGAGGAGAAAGTTCTTCACCCAGAGAGTGGTGAATCTGTGGAATTCACTGCCACAGAAAGTAGTTGAGGCCAAAATATTGTGTGACCAAGAAGAAATTAGATATAACTCTTGGGGCTAAAGGGATCAAGGGATATGGTGGCAGGGGGAGGGGGGGGGTGCGAAAAGGAGATTAGGATATTGATAGTGATAATCAGCCATGATCAAAATGAATGGCAGAGCAGGCTCGAAGGGCCAAATGGCCTACTTCTGCTTCTAGTTTCTATGCTTCTACAATCCCTTGCCCACTGTATAGTTTAAAAAACATTTTTCAACCCCATCAGCCCCTCCACCCCCCCCCCCCCCCCCAGCCTCCCAACCATATCTCCCAACTCTCCCTTTCCCCTGCTACCTGTTGTTCTCATCAAGACAACGCATACCATTCATAGTGAAAGAAAGGAGAGGATGCAGAACGTAGTGTTACAGTCATAACTAGAGTGTAGAGAAAGATCAACTTAATATAAGATGTAAGATATTCAAAAGTCTGTTGGCAGCAGGGGAGAAGCTGTTCTTGAGTCAGTTGGTAGGTGACCTCACGCTTTTGTATCTTTTTCCCGACGGAAGAAGGTGGAAGAGAGTATGTCCGGGGTGTATGGGGTCCTTAATTAGGCTGGCTGCTTTTCCAAGGCAGCGGGAAGTGGAGACAGAGTCAATTGTCCTTCTGTTTCAAAACCATCATTAACACTCTCTCCTCAAGAAACAAAGCTCACCTTGTCCCTGTGTTCTCTCTTGCTCCCAAACCATCTCCATGTCCCGTAAACGCATCGTCATTTCCCAGCCCCTTGTCTATCTTGCCTATGGACCAAAGAAAAACAAGTATTTTTTTATAAACTGAAGGCAGGAATAAACTAATTTTCAAAATATTATAACATCCTGTGGCAGATATGTGAAATGATTGAACAACATGGAAAGCTGATTCTGTCATTAAGAATCTGCATTCTAATTAAAAGGCTTTCTGTGATACAGTATAATTACAGCTGAGCTGTGCTGCATGCACTCCCGGCTGTGACCTCCCCCTGGCCTTTTTACATGAAACTGGATGCAATGAACCAATTGAAGTTCTGGAGAGCTTTTTACTTGCTTCGTGGCACACCACCAGATAATTATGGATGAAGCAGCTTAGTTGAGAATGATCCTAACACCCATCAACTCCAGCATCCAACTGTTTCCGAAAATAGCTTTTTTGCTTCCACAATATTCCATGTGTTGGTGAAGGATATCCTGATAGTCCCAAAATTGCCATTTATTAGTTTGACTGCATGTGCCCTTCTTCGAACTTCCCCAGTTAGAAATCATATGAACCTATATGCCTTTTTCCCAAATGTTGAGTGATGTCACATACCTCTTCTAAGTTTGTCATTTAGGTGATTGCTTGAAAAGAACAAGGTTATCTCGTTTTGCCTCATATCTCAGACCCCGACCACAGGGATCAGTCTTGTGATGTCTGCTTTTGGTGCTGTAATGTCTTTCTGATATAAAGGCAAAATACTGCGGATGCTGGAATCTGGAACAAAAACAGAAAATGCTGGAAAATCTCAGCAGGTCTGACAGCATCTGTGGAGAGAGAATAGAGCCAACGTCTCGAGACTGGATGACCCCCTCATCAGAGCTCCTTGTCTTCAGCTCTGACAAATGTCTTTCTTATCCCTTGTTGATCAGAATGTGATGCTGCATGAGCCTTAATCATTATTTTCTCTGACTTATATTCCACTGGGTCAATGATATAGTTCAATATCCTGCTAGTATTGTTGTTTGCTGTTCTGCCGTGGTTAGACATGTTTAGTGCCAAGTCTGCTGAGATTCTTACATTTCTTTTAGACTCATCCTTGGCCAGTTCAACATCATTCATGTTCTTTTTTTCTCATGTTTGGCACTTTAATTTGACTGGATTAAATGTTGTCCAACAATATCCTGCCCAATTATATCCACATACAACTCATACTGTAGTTTCTGATCTGCTTTATTTTCCACTGTGCTTCCTAGAATCATCCAGGATTTTATAGTCCCTTCCACCTGCCGGGGTATTATGGTCTCAACAAAAGTTTAAATGGCCCGTCTTATCCACCGGGGGTGCGGGGAATGGGGACGGGGGTGGGTGTAAGGGGAGCTGACAGTGGGTGGGGAAATGCTATGGCATGGCTGTAAAATCTTGTAAGAGTTTTAACAACACCAGGTTAAAGTCCAACAGGTTTATTTGGGAGCAAATGCCATTAGCTTTCGGAGCGCTGCTTCTTCGTCAGATGGAGTGGATATCTGCAGATATCCACTCCATCTGATGAAGGAGCAGCGCTCTGAAAGCTAATGGCATTTGCTCCCAAATAAACCTGTTGGACTTTAACCTGGTGTTGTTAAAACTCTTACTGTGTTTACCCCAGTCCAACGTTGGCATCTCCACATCATGTAAAATCTTGCCCATAGAATAACTCACTGAAGGAGGACATTTGGCCCATCGTGCCTGTGGCAGCTCTTTAAGAGAGTTACCCAGTAAGTCCCTCTTGACTACTTTTTCCATGTAGCTCATAACTGTTTCCACTTCATGTATTAATTACACCGCTTACATTACCCTTTTGGGCAATGCATTCCAGATCATAACAACTTCTAGTTTGGAACCTCCTAATTGATTGGATGCTACAACACAGGGTTTTGTGATCAATCCCAATTAAGACGGGCCTTCCTAATCCATAAGTATCTGGTGATACAAAGCATCTTAAAAAGCTCTCCAGAACTTCAATTGGTTCATTGCATCCAGTTTTGTTTAATGGGTCAGTTTTCCACTGGATTCCTGAATCCAGGTTGCTTCACAGAAATAGAAATTAGCAACATTAGAGGCCTTGACAATAAGCCCTGAGCCATATGTTAAGCTTCTTGCTGCTGGTAAGTGGTACTCAGTAACCATGACATTGAATTTTGCCCAAACCCAGAAAGAAGCAGTGACCAGAGTACCTCAAACGGCAGCTGTACCTCAGAGACTGACTCAAAAGAAAGGAATAATAAACTTGTTCTGACCTTTTTCTTTTCTAATAATTTATCTTTTTACACTGTGGTGATTGTACTTGAAGAGCGCTGAACACTTTGCTCTCTGTGCACATGAAATAACTCCTCAGAGGCCGGTGTCCCTTCACCCAAATTCCTTTTATTTACAAACTTATCCCTACTCCTAAGAGTGCTTCAGGTACAAAGTCAGAATCCAGAGTGCCAATAGGCTGACACTTCTCAGGTGAAACTCCCTGACTGGGCAGGAAATCATTACTTCAATCAGGGAGCTCATACTCCAAGAGGCCAAATTGCAGCACAGATCAGAGAAAGCAAGTTGGAATTTTACATGCCTGTAATGGTTGAGCTATTCATTGACAAAAGTCACTCAGCCATCTGGGGAGCCGTGTCTACTTATATGTTGGTATATTTATTCATTTAAATGTATATTTTTACAAATCTGTATCATCTTATGAATGCATTGCTATCCATATATACTTAATGCATTTAAGAGAAGATGCATAAACACGTAGGAGAAAATGGAATAAAGTTGTGTTGTTAGAGTGTAATGATAAGGGATTGGAGGAGGCCCGTGTGAAGCATAACCACCAACATGGAACAATTGGTCTGAATGGTCTGTTTATGTGTTGTACATTCTACGTATTCCAGGTTTACCCTATGCTACTTTCTTGTAAACTTTACCCCATCCAAAGACATGAAAACAAATCTATATTTTTAATGGATATTACTGAGGCCTCTTTGAGTCTGACTCATGGAATCCCACATTCTTTCAGCTACCTCTAGCCACAGAGGGAGCAGCAGCCCCAACGTTAGCTCGCAGAACAGGGCGAGTGTAAATAAAAGAGCCCAGCACACTCTTGTGACAGAATTAATTGGCGAGGAGCAAAGCTTTCTGCCATTAATCTCTATCAGCTCTCTTCAGCCAAAGGCAAGTGGCTCAACTGGGAGGCAGTAATCCCAGCCCCTTTCATATCAACCCTTTAAGATCTGCCCCATGGCCTCATTTCATTATATATCAGCATCAATCACTAAACATCTTTGAAATTCCCCTGGAAATAAAGAATTGTCCTTTTTCAACATTCATTCTTTTCAAATTAATCTGATTTGTCTCTGGTAAAAGTGATTGCTGTCAAGCACAATGAAAGACTCGAAGAAATTTTTACACCACAGTGGATGTGGAAGAGGCAAGGAAAAGTGAATAATTAACTCTGGGTTCAGTACCTTTTCAAAAGGAATCAGGTTAAGATGGGGAATAAAGGGTTAATGACACATTATTTGATTTGTTTGATTCAGATGGCAAAAGGAAGAGAATTTGATGGAGGAATGAGAAGGAGGGTCACAATTGAGGAAAATGGCTTTTTCCAATTGGTAACAAACAATTTTGCCAGATCTCTACCCATTTTCAAGTTTGTCCAATTTTTCAATGCATATTTCAATGGATGCAGGACGCTTCCACCAATTTGACCTCATTCATGTTAATGGTACCAACTTCATCGTCATCATCGACTACCAGGTACCCTGTTATTCAACAATTGCTCAGTATGTCAAGCATAACTATTTTCAGTTTATTTGGTATGCCTAGAGAGATCATTATGGATAGTAATCCACAATTTATTGGTAAGCCATTTCAGGATACATGTAAGAGGTGGAATATTAATCACACTACTTATCCTCATTACTACTTCTCGTTGATCTAATGGCCTAGCTGAACGAACGATTTGCTCGGTGAATCCAGGATTCTCAAAAGTAGGCAGACCAAGCTAAATCTACATATTGAAATGTTACATCCAAAAGCAATACCTTCCGAGTGCAACTATTCCATCACCGGCAGAGCTTATGTTTGGCAGGACAGTACATACCAATTTACCTAAACTTACTGTTGTAGGGTGTTGGATATCATTTGTTAGGTCTTAATGAAATCTTCATATCTTATCTAGGTTAACTGTATGTATTTATTAACTAAAACTATGTGCATATCTGTAGTAAAGGGTACAAACTGGGAGCTGTCTCCATGCTTGCACAGCTCTGCCCAACACTAAACTGACCCCTAGGTTCCTCCGGGTGCTCTGGTTTCCTCCCACAGTTCAAAGATGTGCGGGTTAGGTAGATTGGTCATACTAAATTGACCCTTAGTGTTAGGGGGACGAGCTAGGGTAAATGCATGGGGTTATAGGGATAGGGCCTGGGTGGGATTGTGGTCAGTGCAGATTTGATGGGCCGAATGGCCTCCTTCTGCACTGTAGGAATTCTATGAAATACTAATTCAATAAAAAAGCATGCACAATAAAAATGCAGGTACAGCATTACAGTTGAGAGAACAAGTTTGCATCCAGCATCCCGCAGAAGGTATATGGCAACCAGCCGAGGTGACAAGGTCCTATGAAGTCATTGCACACAAAGTTGCAACCGTGTGGCATAACTGAAGACAAATCAGATCGATTCCAGCTCTTCAGCCATGTACTGTCCTACTGCATCTGCAATGAGGAACAACCTTGAAGAATCACGATCTCACAGGTCAGCATGAGCAATTAAAGAAACGTCCAGATAAGGTTTCCATTATAAGTTCTGAGTGTACCAGCAGATTGCCTTCCTCTTTAGATACTCTTAGATCCATCAGTTATATGCACTTATGTAGTAACTAACATGAACATGTATTTTAAATAGTTATACTTCTTCTTCAGAAGGAAATTATCTTTAAAAAGGAATGGGATTGTTGTAATGTGCCGTTGAAACAATATCAGCATGATATCTCTAGATGAGCAATGTGGCCTCTAATCTTGTATTGCTACAGCATAGGAGGCTGGTCCTGTTCTTTCCACAATTTTTCCAGCCACCCATGTCGATTCTGCTGAAAAATGTCCGGCCAGAACTAAATCAGCACGCTGTCCTCACCATTACCTCCATTCTATGCTGTTGGTAAGGTTTAAAGTAGCTCTGACTTATCATATCACCAGCCTTGCATCACTATCATCTTAACTTGTGATGGCACTGGGTCTCTTGCGATTCACGTTTTTATGTGTTTAGCTGAGGCACTATTTCTTGTGGTGCCAGTGGTGAAGGTACTGTCTGTGGCCAAGGCAGATGGCTGAGTGCATCTGCATTTGATATGTGTCCCTGGGTGAGGCTGGAATGAATAGCTGTACACTGCTAGCAATGGAGTCCATCGCTGTACCCCTGCAGAGGCAATTGGTGGCACTGGTTTATCCTCACAAAATAAACCCAACAACGGTTCCTGATCTGATACCATGGTGATATGTCTTCCATGTGGTGACATGTCTTCCAATATATATATATTGATGAAACTTCTTCACTGCATAAAGTACTGCCAAACTTTCTCTGTCAATCTGCAAATATTTTTTTCATTTTGCATTTGATAATGTTCTAGACACAAAGGCAATTGGCCTCTCTACTCCATCAGGCATCCTGTGGGACAAAACTGCTCCCACTCCATATGGGGATGCATCACAGGTAACTACCAATGGTTTGCTTGGATCAAAGTATACAAGCAGTGCCAATGACTGCAGGGCCTGCTTTACTTTGGTAAAGGCTTCTTTTTGTTCCTCTCCCCATCTTCCAACACTGATGCTTCTTCAAAAGCAGGTGAAGTGGGGCTAGAATTGTAGACACATTTTGTAAGAATCTATCATAAAAATTCACCATTCCTAGGAATGATTTTAACTTCGATACATTTTTTGGCTGTGGCATTTCCTTAATGGCTTTAGCTATATCCTCCAAAGGATATAAACCTTGTGTGTTTACCCTAAAACCCAAATAAGTAACTTCATCCACCTGGAAAGTGCATTTCTCTCATTTGAAATGAACACCCGCTTCCTTAACTCTTCTCAAAACTTGCTCCAAGTTTGATCTGTGTTCCTCAGATGAGGCTCCTGTAATTGGAACATCACTGAGATAAGTTAGAGATACGTTAGAAATGCCCTGTAATAAACTTTCTATCGTACGTTGGAAAATGGCACGGGCTGATGACATGCCAAAGGGTAAACATGTATACTGATATAAACCTTTGATAGTAACCAATCTCTGTGAATCTTCATCCAACTCCAGTTGCTAGTAGGCCCGACTGAGATCTAACTTGGTATACTTTTGGCCCCTTGGCTGATTTGGCATGAAAATCCTCAATTTCAGGAATTGGGCATCTGTCTGAGCTTCTCGATTTACAGTTAGTTTATAATCCCCACAAATTCTTATTGTACGATCCGTCTTGAGGATCGGGACAATGTGTGCAGCCCATTCAGAGAATTGTACAGGCTTTTAAGTAGCTAACTCTTCCAATCTTCCAAGCTTGACGTCAACCTTATAATGAAGTGCATAGGGCGTTGCATTGGGATTCAGGTAAATTTTGACTTTAGTTCTCCTTATTCATCCTAGCTCTTTTTGCAAAGCCTTGGAATAAATACACAGCAACTCCTGAAAATCTCCGTCCTGTAAGTTTAATGGTTCCAACCAATTTAATATTATCTGTTTTAGCCAATCATGGCCAATTAGGCAAGACCTATGACCTTCAGTTACCAGGACAGGTAGTTGCACTGTTTGGTTCTTGTAGGACGTCGTAACTGTTACCCACCCTATGGCCTTCAATGTCTCTCCCATATACGCAGACAATATGCTTCTTGACTCACTCAATCTCAATGGTTGGAGGCCATTTTGAAAGTAACAAAATGCCTGTTCCCCTATGACTGTGGCCATGGCTCCTGTGTCACTTCCATTTTAAGGGATCTGCCATTTACCATCAAGGGTTCCTCCATAGGGGGCACCTTATTGAGTTGCACCTGATTTAGGGTCTACAACCTGGGTCCCTTGTTGGCTCCTCATCCAGTTTTTTAAAGGAGTTAAACGAATTGTGTTTTTTTTTGCACGTTCTGTCCTGACTGCTTCACTCTGCACCATGCTTGTAAATGATCCTTCCTATTACATCTGTAACATACAGAATTTCTGCATCGGTAAGCTTCTTGGGAGTGTTCTTCCCCACATCGGAAACAAGCTTCTGCTGTCATTGCTGTACCCCCTTCACAAGCTTTACTGCACCCGCACTTCAAATGTTCTTCACAACAGAATTTTCCCAAATGGTTCATTTCATTGGGCACGCCTTGTAACTCACATACGCCTTGCTCAGCGCATTCAGTCACCTGGACCATCTCCACAGCTTTTACTAAAGAACTTTGGCCTCAGCCAGAACCTTCTGCATGATTAGGCTGTTTATCTCTCTGTGTCTGTTTATCCCTCCCTCTGCGACTGGATCCTGAACTTACTAACCCACGGACCACAATCAGTAAGGAAGGTAACAACGCCTCCTCCAGGAGGCCAAAATCCCCTCCAACTCGATTTTCAAGTTTGCTGATGACACCACCATAGTGAGTCAGATCTCAAGCAATGATGAGACAGAGTATGGGAATGAAATAGAGAATCTGGTGAACTGGAGCAGCGACAATAATCTCTCCCTCAATGTCAACAAAACGAAAGAGATCGTCATTGACTTCAGGAAGCGTAGTGGAGAACATGCCCCTGTCTACATCAATGGGAATGAAGTAGAAATGGTCGGGACCTTCAAGTTTTTAGGTGTCCAGATCACCAACAACCTGTCCTGGTCCCCCATGCCGACACTATAGTTAAGAAAGCCCACCAACGCCTCTACTTTCTCAGCAGGGGTGTTAAGGAAATTCGGCATGTCTGCTACAACTCTCACCAACTTTTACAGATGCACCCATAAAATGCATTCTTTCTGGGTGTATCACTGCTCAGTATGGCTCCTGCTCTGCCCAAGACCGCAAGAAACTACAAAAGGTCGTGAATGTAGCCCAATCCATCACACAAACCAGCCTCCCATCCATTGACTCTGTCTACACTTCCCACTGCCTCAGCAAAGCAGCCAGCATAACTAAGGACCCCATGTACCCCGGACATTCTCTCTTCCACCTTCTTCCATTGGGAAAAAGATACAAAAGTCTGAGATCATGTACCAACTGACTCAAGAACAGCTTCTTCCTTGCTGCGATCAGACTTTTGAATGGGCCTACCTCGCATTAAGTTGATCTTTCTCTACATCCGAGCTATGACTGTAACACTACATTCTGCACTCTCTCATTTCCTTCTCTATGAACGATATGCTTTGTCTGTATAATGCACAAGAAACAATATTTTTCACTGTATCCAATCCATGTGACAATAATAAATCAAATCAAATCAAAATGCCACAGACGAATTGGTCTCTTAACATTTCTCCTGAAGTTGGACCAAATTTGTAGTTCTCTGCTAATCCTCTCAATCTGGCCATGAAGCCTGAGACTATCTCCCCGGGCTCCCAGACTGCTGAATGAAATTTATACCTCAACATAATGAGGAAAAATAAAAATAAACCGGGTGCTCCGGTTTCCTCCCACAGTCCAAAGATGTGCTGGTTAGGTGCATTGGCCATGCTAAATTCTCCCTCAGTGTACCCGAATAGGCACAGGGCTATGACGACTGGGGGATTTTCACAGTAACTTCATTGCAGTGTTAATGTAAGCCTCATTGGGACTAATAAATAAACTTGAAACTTAATAAATAAACTTTTAAAAACTGCAAGCAATTGGGAGGGTAACCCAGTCCTTTGAAGATTCATGTGACCTGGGTAACAAAGTAGCATAGGCCTTACATTGGTGTTGTCATGACCAGGTGAGGAGGGGTCAAAGGGCTCCCCTCGCCTTTTCCCTTGCTCATGTAAGCTTAACAGGGTTTTCCATTTTAGATCAGGATATCCTTGCCGATTTTAGTGTGTGCTGAATTGTTTATTGCCATGACCATGTCCAGAGGGGTGAATAATTTCCTCTTTCTCATTCCTGAGGTTGGCAAATAGTTGTGATTTTCAATTCACTATGTACTCGACTGGAGGTAAAGCTGTGTGAAGAAATGAACCAGCCAGATCTCTTGAGTTAACAGCTCAGGAGTTGATTTATTGTTAAAACTCGTTCAGGTAATAGTATTACCCTTGCTAAAATATCCAAAATCCTGTGACATATGTGCACACTCGCATGCAAAACAGAAGAAGTTACAGGGTGGAGGAGATGGAATTGGGAAGAGTTTAGGTCTATAAAGAGAAAAGAAACATACAATCCAACATTCCTTTGGTGGTCTTGAAATTCCAGTAGTATTAAGGCCAATATAAGCTATTTGATTTTCTGCAGACAGTCTCTTTTGAACTGCAATCTGTCTGTTTCCAAAGTAGATGCTATGAGGCTTGAGGTTACTTTCAATTGAAATGTTCTATCTTTGTGATATATTCCAAAATTCCCTTCGACTAGCACACTACAATTTAACCCTATTCTTGTGTGGGATTTCTTTAATCTTCCCCCACTAGCAAAGATTGCCAGCAGCCAGTGTCTCGGAGAATGCTGATCTCCTTTCCTGGCTCTTTCTAACAGGTAGAGGTAATCTTCACCTTGAACACAAACCTCTTGGTAGTGACCCTGACCATTTGCCAAGTTTGCACATAGGCTGACCACTTTTATGGCTGTGAATACTGGTTTGGTAATAGGGCTCACTGTGAGTCTCTCCATATACCAGCAACTTTCTTTCAAATGGCTTTGTTACCCATATTGGAAAGACACAGGGTGCTTTTCCACCACTCGCCGTACCATGTTTCTCCTTTTTAAAAGTTGAGGACTGTTCTGCCCTTTATCTTACATTCCCATTTTCTTTCCAGGTTCTGTTAGCTTCACCTCCCTTCTATCTGACCTTTGTCTATTATGATTTGATTTGATTTATTATTGTCATATATATTAGTATACAGTGAAAAGTATTGTTTCTTGCACGCTATACAGACAAAGCATACCGCTCATAGCGAAGGAAAGGAGAGAGCGCAGAATGTAGTGTTCCAGTCATAGCTAAGGTGTAGAGAAAGATCAACTTAATGCAAGGTAGGTCCATTCAAAAGTCTGACGGCAGCAGGGAAGAAGCTGTTCTTGAGTCGGTTGGTACGTGACCTCAGACTTTTATATCTTTTTCCCGACGGAAGAAGGTGGAAGCGAGAATGTCCGGGGTGCGTGGGGTCCTTAATTATGGTAGCTGCATTGCCAAGGCAGCGGGAAGTGTAGACAGAGTCATTGGATGGGAGGCTGGTTACCAGATCTTGGTTTGCCTTGATTCAGGGGTTAAGTCATAGTCATTTGCCATGAGGTCTGCCTGTCTGGCCCTTTCCCCTTCCTGTTCCTCTACATGAGTTTTGATAGAGAGAGGGAGTGAATTTTCAAACTCTTTGAAGAGCATTATTTCTGAAAAGTTTTTTACATATGGCTTTGATTTTCATGCCCGTATACATTGGTCAAAAATGTAACTAAATGAATCTTAAGCCATTCAAATTCAGTGTACATCTGGTTACCCATTTTCTCAGGGTACAGACTTCCTGATGGTCGGCTTCCAGCACCACTTCATATGCAATTAAAATAGCATTTTTCACCACCTCATAATTGGCTGAACCCTCATCAGGCAAGAAGGAGTAAACTTTGTGAGCTTTGCCTATTAATTTGCTTTGCAACAGCAGGGTCCAACTCTCTGCTAGCCACTTTACCTGCGGAGCCACACTTTCAACAGAAGTGAAGAAGACTTCTACCACTCCTGATCAAAATTAGGGATTAAATGAGCAGACTGGAATAATTTGACACTCGACCCTGAGCTAGAGGTGGTTTCAGTGGGTAAAGTGGACATTTCCCTATGTACTTTGAGTAGCCTCAACCCCAATTCTTGCATCTCTCTTTGGAACACTCTGCCTTGCTCCCTATCATCTTTCTGTTTTTTCTTCCTTGTCTCTGCTTTTCTTCCTTCCCCCTCTCTCTTTTCCTATTTTGGAATTCTAACTCTAGTCATTTCTGTCTGAGCTTTAATTCTACTAATGTTCGTTTGTCTGATTCAATTTCCTCAGGTTCAAAATCCAAATACCTTGCCACATGCTATAGAATTTCTGTTCCTCTGGCTTTTGGGTGGAATTCTGACTCTTAACTGTTTAGCTACATGCTAACTCTGAGGGATAGAACCCTTAAGTTACCTCACTCTGTTCCAGGAAGATGTAGGCTTCGAAAATGGACATTTTTGTCAGTATGGGATTAGTATGCAAACCACAACAGAACTGTAGCGCATTGTTTTCATTGAAATAAAACATCTAGAAGTTAATTTAATTCCCACTTCCAATTCCATTTGTTGTCTGAGAGTTCAAATCATGGATGTAAGCCCCCAATTATCTGTTGCGACCAAGTCTGGAGTTGTGAATAAATTACTCTTTCCCACTCCTGAGGTTGACAATAACAGAGTTTGAATCTTTAAGAAGTTGTGATTTTTCAATTCTGCACGTACTTGAGTTATATAAAGAAATAAGCTGCTAGATCTCTTGAGTTAATAAGTTAGGAATTAGTTTTATTGTTAAAGTTCATTCAGGTAAATGTATACCACTTACTAAAAAGGTAAAAACACGTCCCAAATCTTGCAATGTCCATGCACACTTGCATGCAAAACTAGCAAGTTACATGGTGGAGGAGCTATAATTGATATGAGTTAAATGATTGTGAGAAAGAAAATGTATATTCTGATGTTTCTTTGCTGGTTTTGAAATTCCAGTGGAGTTGCAGCCAATGTAGAATCATAGAATTCCTACAGTGCAGAAGGAGGCCATTTGGCCCATCGAGTCTGCACCGACAACAACCCCACCCAGGCCCTATTCCCCACATTTACCCTGCTAGTCCCCTTAATCTACACATCTTGGAACACTATTTAGCATGGCCAATCAACCTAACCCGCACATCTTTGGACTGTGAGAGAAAACCAGAGCACCCGGAGGAAACCCACGCAGACACGCGGAGAATGTGACAGTGACCTGAGGCCGGAATTGAACCTGGGTCCCTGGCGCTGTGAGGCAGCAGTGCTAACCACTGTGCCACCGTGCTGCTGTCAGCTGATTGTTTTTCTGAAGACAGTCCCACTTTAATTCTTTCCAATTGAAATTTTATCTCTCTGATGTATTCCAAAATGTACCAGAGTTGGAGTCCCAAACCTTAAAGTGTCAAAGTGGGAGAGAGGTTATATTCTGCAGTCTTCTTCGTATTACTGGTGCATTCTTCAGACTCCTCTTCTGCTGTAACAAGCAGACAAGGTTATAAACATAGCTTTTCACAAGCAGGGTTCTAATCATGTTATAGCTATTGGTACACAATGAACAGTGATCCACATTAAAAAAGGAGCTTTGATCTCCATTGTCAAAGCTATCAAAATGTCATCATAACAGAGAGGGGAGTCCTTAGAATGCTTTTTGCATAATGAATTTTGTTAGTTCTTCTTCGTTCCTGGCAGTTTCTGGAGTCAGGAAGTCTGGTGGCCTATTGTTCTTATGTTTTGCAGATAGTTCAGACAATCACAGGTGTGGAGTCCATCAGACATATCCCCATGTAATTCACTTCCAGAAGCTTCTGGAAACTTGGTCAATTTATAGGTCAGGTGACTTCTGCAGCCATTTTTAACAGTATCTTTGTCTTTGTAACAATCTCTTTCTCTTTTGAAACACAATCCTAATCATTATACCAGCCAATGAAATTAATGATTAATAATTCACATTGCACTTGACACATGATGGTCATGACTTTATAAAGAACTGGTCAGGCAGATTTCTTTGAGCTTAACAAAGTACAGGTTTGGTTTTATTACACTCACACTGATCAGGGTAAAATAATTAAATATATTTCTCCTTCTTTAATGGGATGTGGGCATTACTGGCAAGGCCAGCATTTGTCACCCATCCAGTGTGAGTATCTGGATCAAGCTGCCAGAGGTAGTAGTAGAGGCGGGTATAATTTTGTCTTTTAAAAAGCGTTTAGACAGTTATATGGGTAAGATGGGTATAGAGGGATATGGGCCAAATGCGGGCAATTGGGACTAGCTTCGGGGTTTAAAAAAAAAGGCGGCATGAACAAGTTGGGCTGAAGGGCCTGCTTCCATGCTGTAAACCTCTATGACTCTATCCCTTTTTGCCCTTGAACTGAATGGTTCAATGGGCCATTTCAGAGGGCTGTTAAATATGAATCACATTGCTCTATATCCAGAATTACACATTGGCCGGGTAAGGTTGGCCAATTTCCTTCTCTAAAGGACCAGAAGGAATTTTATGACAATTGAGGATATTCTCATGGTCCCTATTATTGATGATGTGGAGATGCCGGCATTGGACTGGGGTAAACACAGTAAGAAGTTTAACAACACCAGGTTAAAGTCCAACAGGTTTATTTGGTAGCAAAAGCCACACAAGCTTTCGGAGCTCCAAGCCCATTCTTCAGGTGAGTGGGAATTCTGTTCACAAACAGGGCATATAAAGACACAAACTCAATTTACATGAATAATGGTTGGAATGCGAATACTTACAACTAATCAAGTCTTTAAGAAACAAAACAACGTGAGTGGAGAGAGCATCAAGACAGGCTAAAAAGATGTGTATTGTCTCCAGACAATACACATCTGGAGACATCTGGAGACAATACACATCTTTTTAGCCTGTCTTGATGCTCTCTCCACTCACGTTGTTTTGTTTCTTAAATACTTGATTAGTTGTAAGTATTCGCATTCCAACCATTATTCATGTAAATTGAGTTTGTGTCTTTATATGCCCTGTTTGTGAACAGAATTCCCACTCACCTGAAGAAGGGGCTTGGAGCTCCGAAAGCTTGTGTAGCTTTTGCTACCAAATAAACCTGTTGGACTTTAACCTGGTGTTGTTAAACTTCTTACCCCATTATTGAGACAAGCTTTATATCCCAGATTGTTACTAATTGAATTCAAATTCCACCAGCTGCCTTGGTGGGATTTTAACCATGTCCCCAAAGCATTAGTCTGGTTGTGCGGTTTAATAGTCCAGTGACTTTGCCATTGCACCACAATTTCCCTAAACCTATGCACCAACATTCACATGTGTGCACACACTTGGAGGGCCCACACGCACACAAATAGAGATTACAGAATGAGGAAGGATAGTTTGACCAAATTAGGCTTTTTAAGTAAAAGGCATATATGGTTTGTGACTTGGTGACTCTGCACGTCAGGCACTCCTTCAGTGTTCCTGATGTTTGATTTAAAGTTACGGCCAGTCAATTTATTTGTTCTTCTGGAGGTAGTGGTGTTGAGTAGAATTTATGTTTTAAAAGGTCTCTGTTGGTAGCAGTTATGCCTCTGGTTGGTCTCGATCAGCAAACAGAGCTCTAAGCTCACCAGGAAGATTGGAAAAAGAGAAAGGCTCTACATAAGGCTTCTGCTAGCTTGTCCTCAGTTCATCAGCATCTTAGCATCAGCTCTCTGTGATGCGCTATCAATAAGGCGAAAGACTACCTGTGTGCCAATACAAGTGTAGGCTTTTATTCACAACAGAATCAGGAGCAGATCCCAACAAATAACCAACCTGGACTGAACAAGGGGGAGGAGACAGCCACCTTTATACTAGGTGCCGAGGGGAGGAACCAAACTGGAAGGGGATGTGTCCAGGTATGACAAGCACACACAACGGTGGTCCATATAGGACAAAGGCACAACTGAGGTCCACCACACTCTGCATAATATGTCTTTTAACACACAAAAGGGTGGTCATGTGACTTGCTCATTCCGCTCTCGGAGAGAGCAAATAAAACTGCTGTTTGCGTATTCCAGAAGGTTGTTTGATGACCTCCAGTTTGCAAAGTTACCTTAGCCATTGACTCCTGGCCCCATTTAATATCCTGTCTCCAACAGTTGAATATCAGGTGTTTTTCTTAATGGCTTGTTAATGGCACAGGGGGTGGGGTCTTTTGTGACTGTTAAGAGGCATCTCGTGTCTTGACAAATACATGAATAACGTTTTATTTAATTTTTAAATTTAATTCTTTTTAAATTTTATTTTATTAGTGTCACAATTAGGCTTACATTAACATTGCAATCAAGTTACTGTGAAAATCCTGTGTGAAGTCACTGTGAATAGGATGTCAATGGAGGGATATGGTCCCCAGAAAGGTAGGGGGTTTTAGTTCAGACGGGCAGCATGGTTGCTGCAGGCTTGGAGGGCAGAAGGGCCTGTTCCTGTGCTGTAATTTCTTTTGTTCTTTGTCCTTTTACTTTTCTCTGGGATATGTTGCCTCTGGTGCAGTCTTTCCAGACCTGATGTCTCCATCCCATTGAAGTGGAAAATGGAATGTATAGTGCTGTAAATTAGGGAAGCCATTTTGTGGCTGTGGATTCCAGTCCTCCTTTTAAGCCTGTGCTTTTAAAAAGCCTGGTCTTAAAAATTCAAGTCCAAGTTTCCAGCCAGTGGATTAAATGTCACCATTTCAAATAAGCTCATCTTTGTGACAGGGTCAGAAATGCTTGTCGCCTAAGTTAAAATTAAAGCTCTCTCTGAAGCTGGCTGCTCTCCTCCTCCTTTTGAAGGATTTTTCCTCATCTGGCTTTTAAATGTCTTCGTCCATATGTAGGGCGGCACATTGGCACAGTGGTTAGCACTGCTGCCTCACAGTGCCAGGGACCCGGGTTCAATTCTGGCCTCGGGTCACTGTCTGTCTCCACTGTGTGGAGTTTGCACATTCTGTCCGTGTCTTGCATGGGTTTCCTCCAGGCGCTCCGGTTTCCTCCCAAGGTCCAAAGATGTTGCGGGTTAGGTTGACTGGCAATGCTAAATTGACCCTAGTGTCAGAGGATTAGCAAAGTAATAATGTGGGGTTATGGGAATAGGACCTGGGTGGGCTTGTGGTCGGTGCAGACTTGTTGGGCCGAATGGCCTCCTTCTGCACTGTAGGGTTTCTATGATATGATGAGAATGAGGTTTTGTTATTAAAGCCATTTTGGTAACATATTTATACCCATTAAATAGCCTGGACTGCTTACAGCCTTATACCTTGTAATGTTTGGCGGACTCATTGCTCCATGTGCCTTTTGGGACTCAAGCCCCTTGTGCTGTGGGTGCAGTGCAGAGCTGGGCTTCCAGTGCTGTAGGCCAATCATTTTTAACACATGGAGATATGAATGAATCAGCAGCTCAACATATGGACAATTGCAGCCAAACACTTTTCATCCTATTAATCTGTGGCACAGTGTTCTGCAACATTTCCCAGGGTGGCTTCTGAGTAAGGCTTGTGATTGGATTATGGTCCTCAGCAAATATTAATATGTAACCCTGTCATACATTTCCAGCCTCATTTCAGATGAAACTCCTTTTAACTGGAGTTATTGTACATTTATGCATTCCTTCAATTTCACATTGAATGTTCTGATTTAATGCTTTAGTTTCTGTCTGACTCTCCCTCACCCTTCCGTATTGTAAAGCTGACAGTTCTTTCCAATGCAACCCTACTATTCTTTATTCTATTGTGAAGCTCAGAGATGAACTTGAGACTGAGAAAGAAGGATAGAATCCCTAAGTACAGAAGGAGGCCATTCGACCCATCAAGTCTGTACTGACCACAGTCCCACTCAGGCCCTATTCCCGTATCCCCACACATTTACCCAGCTAATCCTCCTGACACTTGGATCAATTTAGCATGGCCAGTCAACCTAACATGCACATCTTTGGACCGTGGGAGGAAACCGGAGGAAATCCACGCAGACATGGGGAAAAAGTGCAAACTCCACACAGACAGTGACCCGAGGCCGGAATTGAACCTGGGTCCCTGGCACTGTGAGGCAGCAGTGCTAACCACTGTGCCACTGTGCCACCCGAGGCCACCCAGGTATTGGCACTCAGGTGTGTCAATTTCCCTCTGCTCTTCACATAGAAACATAGATACTAGAAGCAGGAGTAGGCCATTCGGCCCTTCGAGCCTGCTGCACCATTCATTATGATCATGGCTGTTTCAATATCCTAAACCACCACACACCTCCCCCCATATCTTTTGATCCCTTGAGCCCCAAGAGCTATATCTAATTTCTTCTTGAAATCAGACAATGTTTTGGCCTCAACTACTTTTCCATGGTAGTGAATTCCATACATTCACCACCCTCTGGGTGAAGAAATTTCTCCTCGCCTCAGTTCTAAAAGGTTTATTCCTTATCCTAGTTCTGGACTCCCCCACCATCAGGAACATTCTTTCTGAATCTACCCTGTCTAAGCCTGTTAGAAGTTTACAAATTCCTATGAGATCCCCTCTCACTCTTCTGAATTTAATGAATATAATCATAACCGACTTAGTCTCTCCTCGTATGACAGACTCGGGAATCAGCCTGTTAAACCTTAGTTGCACTCTCTCTATAACAAGGACATCCTTCCTCAGTAACAGACACTAAAACTGCACACAATACTCCAGGTGTGGCCTCACCATTGCCCTATACAATTGCAGCAAAACATCCCTATCCCGATACTCAAATCCTCACTTTATGAAGGCCAACATACAATTTGCCTTCTTTACTGCCTGCTGTACCTGCACGCTTACTTTCAGTAATTTACCAGTGGGATTAACTGCCAGTGAGCAATTTTCCATTGTTATTTCCTTTCAATATTTCCCTGAGTTTAGTGTGTCTGAAACGTGTTACTTTATCCATAACACAGATTCCACGCTCACAGAAATGTGACTCTGGTCAAAACATTTCGTTATAGAAAGCACACAGGGTGGCAGAAAACCACCAGCAGCCCCACCCTCCCCCCCTCCCCCAGCCTGTTCAGTGAATAATAATATGCTCATTTCAAGTTACTTGTTTTCTGCCCAACAGTCCCATGTTAACAATCATCTATATTACTGGGCAGAATTTTCCCGGCCTTGCTGTGGCAGGGTCTGGAAAATGTGGCGAGCCGTTCAGGAGTCTATTCCCTCCAGTGGGAGTGGAAAATCTCATTAACAGGAGGGGGCCCACTGTTTAACTTGTGTGTGTGTGTGCATCAACTTTGCTCCGTCTCCCAGTATCCCTGAAATTCCCCTCCTATATAAATACAACTCTTCATACAGTAGCACACTCTCCACGGCCATTATCCAATTTGACCTTTGACCAATTAGCCTCATATAAATAGGAGTTAAATGGGAATACCTGGCAGAAGGTGCATACAGCTAGTCTCCACAGCTTGACTTCAGATGTTGTAAATGAAATTCTTGCCTTCAGATTTTGCATGTGAAATGTTTTTCTCCAGGTGTTGTACACGGACTGCTCATCTCCAGATGTTGTACATGGAATGTGCATTTCCAGATGTTTTACTCAGAATGCTTGCTCCAGATGTTGACTATGAATTTTTCCCACTTCCAGTTGGTTTCCTGTACATTATAGAAGCGATGCTAGAGGAGCACTACTCTCATGAAGACCATGACATCTACGTACTGTACACCCCTCTTCCATTACTTTCTTCTATTCCAAGGTGAACCACTCGATGGAAAGCAGCTCCGCACTTTTTACATTTAACTGGAGACCCTCACGGGGGAGATTCCTTCAGCAAAATTGTCCGTTACAAAATTCAAACCCATTTATAAAGAACAGTGCTATTGCAAGATGTGAGAGAAATCTTCCCTTTGTGTACGTTTGTGACATTGTGGATCATTTATATGAAAGAATACCATTGACAGCAGGAGATCCGCACATCTGGATACCATTGAGAAACCTCCTCCAGATGCATTGTGTCTATTCTAGTAAATGGTAGTCAAGCCAATGCCATGCGAATATAAACAGAGAAATAGGGAATTAACAAAAGATTTCTCTTTTTTCCTCCCATTTTCTTGCCTCTCCTACCAAAGATGCTGATTAGGATTTCATCGGTACTGACCTTCCTCAAAGCGCCTCTCCTAGGTTGCCTTTCTTCATGTGAGAGTTGCAATGATTATCGGCATTCTTTCTGACCGAGAACTTGGCGCTTCGTGTGGAGAGAGAACAGAGCCAACAGAAGCTGTCAGACCTGCTGAGGTTTCCCAGCATTTTCTGTTTTTGCTTTAGATTCCAGCACCCGGAGTATTGTGCTTTTACCTTGGAGCTTCATCTTGTCGTCACTTGTCATGCACACGTATTCCCAACAGGCTCATTGCATGGCAATCAGGTGCAAACTCTACCCTAATACTTCCCTACCTCCAGCATAAAGGCACTGAGACCAGTTTTGAGAATCGCAGCACTCCAGTGAGATGAACCAAGTCGCTGTCGATGGAGGGCTGAACTTGGGATCCTTCTGGGCCACACCTTTGGCAAATGAGCCACTGCAGGAGTCCAGCCATGAAGTGGTTAAAGTGAAAGTTGGAGCCGAGGTTATGTATCGTTGCTGAGCACATGGAATATCTGTTTACTTATTGGAGACAGTATTCTCGCTGACCGCAGAGCGTGGGCTGCATTTAGACTTGCACCCTCGGCTTGTCTGCTCGCAATCCACAGTTACTATAAAAACAGCTCAAGGTTGTAGCTTGCAGTGAAATCACCCTCTTGCAATGTCTGCCCCATGCGACTCAGGAAATGAATAAGGCAGAGGCTGAAGGAGCCCTCTGTGGAGGCTGCCAGCTCTTCGCTCTTAACACCCAACTCCTCAGCTGCAGGCCTACTCAAGCGTGGCTTGTTCTTCACGCCTCATTTGCTGAGTATAGCTTTATATTGTCTAATAGAGACAAGCAGGTTTGCCAGTATGTGACCAGGGACATGGAAAGCACAGTAACGTTAAAAGAAAAAACAGTCTGTCTCCCAGAGAAACATGGCAGAAAGCGAAAGTTATCTTGTGTACTGTGTGTCGTAACTTGACTTTAATATCCTTAATATGTTTTGCTAAGAGATTATATTTAGCAAATCCCCCTTCCTCATGGCTTACAGATGGTGATTTGATGAGCTTCAGTCCCTCGATGCTGTACATTACTTCTACTTGTCACTCCATTCTGAGCTTTAACCAGTTAGAACTAAATGAAACACCGACCTTCAATTTGATTATAGGCCACATGTGTAGTTACCAGTTACATCGTGTTTACTGGGGAGTTGGGCCACTTTCACAATTCGTAGTGGCCATTTTGGTACTCTGTGGGATAGGGCCAATTGACTGTTTCCAACCATGCACATCACTGGAGCTTGGGCATCGTTCTGCACAGGAGCCTGGCGGAGATGGGCAAAGCCTGATGGCATTCCGTGAAGAGCTCTTACCAGACTTCAGGAGTCACTCAGAGACTGATCTCAAACCGTACCGGGTGCGGAAAGGGAAAGGAAATCTTGCATAGCACGCTTGCAGATTGTCATGTATGTTTCCCAGCTGGGTTAAACAGGGATAAATGAAGCAAATTCAATCTGAAATTTGAACATAGATTTCTGCTCACTTCATGCATTAAGATTTAAATTTCATTTATTAGTATCACAAGTAGGCTTTCATTAACATAGAAACCTGGAAGATAGGAGCAGGAGGAGGCCATTTGGCCCTTCGAGCCTGCTCCGCCATTCATTACGATCATGGCTGATCATCCAACTCAGTAGTCTCATCGTATAGAAACATAGATTAACGCTGCAATGAAGTAACTGTGAAAATCCCCCAGTTGCTACACTCGGGTGCCTGTCTGGGTACACTGAGGGAGAATTTAGCATGGCCAATGCATCTGACCAGCAGATCTTTCAAACTGTGGGAGGAAACCGGAGCACCCGGAGGAAACCCACGCAGACACGGGGAGAACGTGCAAACTCTGCACAGACAGTGACCCAAGCCGGGAATCGAACTCAGCTCCCCTGGCGTTGTGAGGCAGCAGTGCTAACCACTGTGCCACTGCGCTACCCCCAAATTCACACTTCCAGGAAGGGAAGGGGAAATGAAACCAGGAGACACCCACCTGAAACATGGAGGGGTTCTTTCATTACATTAAAGTGGAGTTGAGAAGCTGCATGAGGAGATGCTGATGAGAAATGTCAGTCTGGGATAACTGGGGAGTATAAGTCTATTTGAAGGAATGAGTTGGAACACATATTCAGCAGTTTTCATAAGATCAATAAGATCACAACAAATGAGGGCTGGAGTAGGCCATTTAGCCCTTCAGCCTATTCTACCATCAAATAAAATCATGGCTGATCTGACTGTGGCCTTAACTCCAGTTGTTGCTTGTCCACCATAACCCACGACTCCTTTGTCAATCAAAAATTTGTCTAACTCCTCTTTAAATATATTCAATGACCAACCTCAACTGTGCTGCAATATGCCTTGGAGGGATATATATAGGGGGTGGCACGGTAGCACAGTGGTTAGCACTGCTGCTTCACAGCTCCAGGGACCTGGGTTCGATTCCCGGCTTGGGTCACTGTCTGTGTGGAGTTTGCACATTCTCCTCATGTCTGCATGGGTTTCCTCCGGGTGCTCCGGTTTCCTCCCACAGTCCAAAGATGTGCGGGTTAGGTTGATTGGCCGTGCTAAAATTGCCCCTTAGTGTCCTGAGATGCGTAGGTTAGAGGGATTAGTGGGTAAATGTGTAGGGATAAGGGGGTAGGGCCTGGGTGGGATTGTGGTCGGTGCAGACTCGATGGGCCGGATGGCCTCTTTCTGCACTGTAGGGTTTCTATGATTCTATGATCATGACATCACTGAAATGGAAATATATCCTATGATCCCGTCTAAGTTGAAAATCCCTTGTGAAGAAACTCGCAAGAGGTTGTCGTCAAATCTGTTCCCCGAAACACAGCTTCTTAAAGAGAAGAACAGGGAGAAAAAGAGACTGCTTCTTAGCTTGCTGCTAAAACTGCTTCAAAAACCACCCTCCAAAATGAAACTGAAAGTCCTATTACACCTGACTGCCACTGCTTAGCTCCACCCTCCCAAAGACAGCGCTGAAGCAGTAAACTGCATGATTTAAAAAAAAAACTTTCTTAAAGGTACACTCACATGACAATTATAATATGATTGTCAATCAAAATGACAAATATGATGATCAGCAGATGTAAGATAATTGGTAGCAAAATTAACAATATAGTGACAGCCTTAGATCGTGCTACATGGCTTGAGAAGACACTGAACATTTTAGCCAGACTGTAGTAAAGTCGCAGTGTTGGAGAGTGTTGAAGAAATGCTATGGAGACACAGTGCCGAGCTGATAAGCAGGCGAATCCCTCGGGGTAAGATTGCAGCACACATCTCTTCAGTTCCGTTAGGACAGAGTGTCATGAAGTCCAACATCCTGGTTATCTCAGCGGGGAAAGACAAGAGACCAAGGTGTAGCCTGGATCAATAGCAAGCATGGGAGAGTCAAAGAAAAACTAAAGCAAAGAAACCATCTTACAAATCAGGCCAGAGAAGGTTGTGATTAATAAAGGTGGCTTCGAGAGCTGCTGTACAATAAAGTGAATAAAAAGCAAAGTCACCAATACTCCATGGTGCGTTCCTGCCACAAGTTGCCTTTGTGGGCAAAGCTTCAGAAAAGTGCATGAAAGTGGCTACAGCGACACTCATCCCAGGTAGCACAGAAGGAGGAAAGTCAAAGGAATATTGTCAGCGCGTCCACAACAAGTTTAAAATGGGATGCAACTGACCTAGTTTCTGAATTCAAAATGATTAAGCAGCACACAGAGTTATTGTTTCTTGATTCACGTGTGTCTGAACCAGAAAGGTCAGCCATAAAGTTTGCCTGGCAATTGGGAATGAAGGGCTACACAAGCTGAACATGATAGGATTAACAGAAGTTATGGACCTACATTGAAGACTGGTTAAGAATCAGGTTTAACCTCTGTATTCATCGACTCGCATTCATGTCACCTTGACAACAATCTCAAGAATCCATAGATCACTTGGTCAATAGATGCAGAGAAAAGGGGACGTTGTGTAATTTTTCAAAGTAAGAGTTTTAACAACAGCAGGTTGAAGTCCACCAGGTTTATTTGGTAGCAAATGCCATTCGCTTTCGGAGCGCTGCTCCTTCGTCAGATGGAGTGGAAATTCCACTGAGATTTCCACTCCATCTGACGAAGGAGCAGCGCTCCGAAAGCTAATGGCATTTGCTACCAAATAAATCTGTTGGACTTTAACCTGCTGTTGTTAAAACTCTTACTGTATTTACCCCAGTCCAACGCCGGCATCTCCACATCATAATTTTTCAAGTGCAGAGCTAGCAAACAGAATTGTTGACTTGGTAATCGCATACGCTCCCATGGAAGCATTCCAAAAAGATCTGGATAAAAGCAAATTACTGTGGATGCTGGAATCTGAAACCAAAAGAGAAAATGCTGGAAAATCTCAGCAGGTCTGGCAGCATCTGTAAGGAGAGAAAAGAACTGACGTTTCGAGTCCAGATGACCCTTTGTCAAAGCTTACATTTCTTAGAGTTTAGAAGGCAAATGGTATGTTGGCCTTCATAGCATGAGAATTTAAGTATAAGGATAGAGATGTTTTACTGCAATTATACAGGGCGTTGCTGAGGCTACACCTGGAGTACTGTGTACAGTTTTGGTGTCCTTATCTGAGGAAGGATATCCTTGCTATAGAGGGAGTGCAGCGAAGGTTTACCAGGCTGATTCCTGGGATGGCAGGTCTATATTATGAGCAGAGACTAAGTTGGTTAGGATTGGTTTCACTGGAATTTAGAAGAGTGAGAGGGGATCTCATAGAAACTTATAAAATTCTAACAGGATTGGACAGAGTAGATACAGAAAAAATATTCCTGATGGTGAGAGAGTCCAGAACTGGGGGTCATAGTTTCAGGATAAGGAGTAAACCTATTAGGACTGAGGTGAGGAGACATTTCTTCACCCAGAGAGTGGTGAATCTGTGGAATTCACTACCACAGTAAGTAGTTGAGGCCAAAACATTGTGTGATTTCAAGAAGAAATTAGATATAGCTAAAGAGATATGAGGGGAAGGTGGGATCAGGATATTAAATTTGATGATGAGCCATGATCAAAGTGAATGGTGGAGCAGGCTCAAAGATCCAATGGCCTACTCCTGCTTCTATTTTCTTTATTTTTATGTTTACCCCATTAGGACAATACTGTTCTCAATGGCCTTGCAGCAAACCTGGACAATATCCAGGCTTGGGCTGATAAGTGGCAAGTAACATTCGCACCACAAAAGTGCTGGGCAATGACCATTTTTAATAAGAGAGTATCTAACCATTGCTGCTTGAAATTCAATGGCATTACCATCACTGAATTCACCATCAACATCCTGGGGTGGTTACCATCGACCAGAAACTGAACTGAGCCAGACACATAAATACTGTAGCCACAAGAGCAGGTCAGAGAATTCTATGAAGTGCAACTCACCTCCTGACTCTCCAAAATCCAAGTGAGGAGTGTGATGGAATATTCTCCACCTGCCTGGATGAGTGAAGCTACAACAACGTTCGAGAAGATCAACACCATCCAGGGAAAAGTCTGTACAGCATGAGTAACCTTGTTCCTGTAAGAGGGAATTTGCTATAACAATACCATTACTGTAGCTACTTTACCCTTCTCATCCTTGTGAAAGTCCCATGCTGGAGGTCTTGGCTCCTCACCTAGGTTTTGTAAGAAGAGACAATAACGAGCAAAGTAGGACAAAGATAGATTAACTGTAAGTCTGTTTAGTTCGGTTGCTGGATCTGAAGTTGATACTCTAACCTATAACCATACCTTTCCTCCCAAGTTGCCTCTTCAGTACGTTGATCAGAAAATGACAAGGGGCGGGATTTTCTGGCCTCGCTCACCCCAAGACCGGAAATTCCTGCCCAAGGTCAACAGATCTTTGCATGGTCCACCCCACCCGCTACAAATCCCGTGGCAGGCGGGACGGGAACATTCTGCCCAGGGAGTTCATTATAACTTGAGTTTGCACTCCAAAATGGTACGACTCTCGGACTGGCCGCAAAGTGATTGCTGTTGTTGTTCAGACCGTTCCAACCAACTTACTTCCCATTAGAAATGCAAATCTTCCTGAGGACAAGCCAAGCCATCTTTTCACTTTAAAAGAGATCCACTCTAGATGCATAACAATTTCATTAAGATTTGGCATTGGATCATTATTTAAAATCAAATAATCGTTATGCCCCTAATATGCATGTATATTGGTAGTACCGAGGACCTTCCTAACAGATGGAAATTCTAATGTTGCAAGGATTAATTATTGTAATTGTGTGCATGGCAGCTTTATTCCACCTCTCATTACCCCCTCTGCCTCTTCACAATTAAGTCTGATTTATGATTCACATTATTTTTATGTGGAATGACTGTGTTTTACCATCTGAAAAAAATCTAATAAAGGGGAAGACTATTGAAATTCAATCATAGCACACAGTCATTTCTTGCAGCCTATTTCATTCTTGTAAGGGGAATTTGAGTGTGGTAAATTTAGTCTTTTCGGATGTTACCTATTGAGGATTATTTAATTTCTGCTGATGATGCGTTCAAATACAGCTTCAAAACAAGGGAGAATGAGAACAAGCTAGATCAGCACAGAAATGACTAGTTCAGATGGTGTAGTCCCAAGAGTATCGAAGGCCAAAAGTGACATTTTATTTCGTTTTGCAAACTCAGGTACGAGAGGGGACAGATTCACGGATCCCTTGCACCTCGGTGGCAAATTGATTTTAAAGCAAAGATGCTTCAGTGGACTTTTCTAACCTGAGCTTTCTTTGACCACCCTCCCAGCTGGGAGTGCAAGATCAATTGTCGTGAGGTCGGTCGTCATCAGTAACGCAAAAAAGAGGCTAATACTTCTGGAGCAGCCCGCTCTGCATTGCGCCCAACTTCTCGGAAGAGAAAAACTGGGCGCCGTATAAAATGCACGCTCAGTTCACAATCAGCTGTTTTGAGTCTCTGCTGTTTCTTTTTTGGACTTTCCTCTACATGTACCCCACAGTTGATTCTGACTGTTTCTCACAGGGTCAGCATACCAGAAAATATTAACACCAACCCTACCCCCACCTCACCACTGCCATTCAGAACCAGAACTCCTTAGGTGCGAGGATGACTTTCCCTATGGATATAGCACTGTGCACCATTATCATAGAGACCCAGGTAAGATGGATCAATGAAGAATCTGGCACCATTTAACATGGATACAGCCCACCTTCACCCCATAGAATATACAAGGTTCTGTAAGAAACTTACTGGGAGACATGTATAAGAGGCATAACAGACATGCTGTGACTTGCTGCAGAAATATTTCAAGCTATTGAACAGTATTCCTGTTAGTTCAATGAACAACAGCCACAGGTAGAACACATCCTGCAACCACACTGAATGCAACTCTCTCAGCACCAGTTATTGATTAAGCGAAGGAAAGGAAGGAGGACTTTTGCATTTATACAGGACACCCCAAAGTGCTTGACAGCTGATGAAGTATTTTGAAGTGTCAAATCCCAACTAAAATCCCAACTAACAGTCAATGATTTACACAGGCGTTGTTTTTGGTCCCACAAGCATCAGTGTAATTATTGCAAATTGACAATGGCAAGGTAATCTGTTCTTGAGTGTTAGAAATAAATTTTGGCCAGATGAGTGAGAACTCCCCTTCTCTTCTGTGCACAGTGGTGTGGGGTCTCTTGGCCTGAAATTACCCACACCATTCAATGTTATCACCCACACCCCCGCCCCACCTCCTTGACAGCCTCTACCCATGTAAGTGCTGCCATTTTGTATTGCATTCCACTGCTCATTTTGGCGATTGCATTACATTATCACCTAGACAATGTCGATATTGTCATCCAATTCATGTGCCAAACTGAAGGTAAGCACAGCCCACTGCTGCTGAAGTCACAAAGGGTGCTATATAAATGCAAATCTTTGCCTATTTAGCAATTGACTGCTGGCAGGACTAGCTAATAGTAGTTGTGGATAATGCTTAGATGTCATCCAGCGAACTACCGGGAAGGGACAGGGTTAAGTTGCTTTTCGGGAGCACAGCACAGATTTGGGATTTTCCCTGACAGCTGTTTGGTTTGTTATCACATTCCCAGAGTTTGCTGTGGCCTGGGATTGATTGACAAGCCCTGAGTCAGCCACGCATCTGCTCTGCAAGTCTCAACCAGTTTGAACTGGTTTAGGCTGGCAGTGTTCTTAAATAAGGAACCAGTATGGGAGTGTTTGATTTTAAAATGGAATTTTCAGGGGCTGAATTCAACAATGCAGTTTTTGTCAGAAAAGGCTTTGCCTCTGTGATGTTTTATTCACTTAAATTGTAAAAGCATATAGGTTTCAGGTTTGTAATAATTGCACTGATGCTTGTGGGACTGAAAACAATGTCTGTATAAATCATTGACTGTTGGTTGAGATTTTCAGTGTTGCTGATTTCCAGAGGTTTTGTTCTGCTGGAGCAGACTGGAGCAATGCTCTGGCATCTCCTATTCACGGTTGGATGATAAACTCTCCTTTGCTGATTGGCCATCCGTTATCTGCGGGAGGGATCTTGAGAAGAGTCTGGTCTAACAACACACTGCTTGGATCAGCCTCTGTGTTCATTGGGCAGTAAGGATGCTTCAGTAGTAAGCAATAAAAGAACTAACTCCACAAAATAAATCAAAGAAAGGTTTTGATAAAGAAACTTCATTACACCACCACTGGAACCACACCCGAGGCCACAAATGTTCCCCACAACCCCCATCTGCTCTCTAATTACACTGGGTCAGCTGATCAGCTGACCACCACACCATTTTGCCGTTGGCTACATTATCTACCTGGTCAGCTGACCCTCACAGCATGTTGCCATTGGTTACATAAGAACATTCTGCTCCCAGGTTTCCCTATACAGGGTTCCCCAAACCTTTCCAGCCACGGAATCCTTTTGACCTCTCTAGAGTACTGAGAAACATTCTTATTGTGATGAAGAATTCGCGCAATAGGTACAAACTTACAAAAACTTAATTCCTAGAAGTCTTTTCAATTTTTTATATGTATACATTTATTATAATTACAAAGTTCTCTTATTGTAAAATGTACTTAAAACTTATCTGTTCAAAATCTTTAATGGGAGGAGTGCATCTGGAAATTTGGAGTCTCATATCAGGCACACACACACTCAGACATGCACACGCACACACACATATACACACACAGACACACACACACACATGCACATAAACCATCAGGCTGGCAGAGTGGGGCTTGAAAAAGGCTGCAATTCCGCGATTGGGACACTCTTTAAAATGGGCACTCCAATTTCCCATAAAAACAACAGGAAGACCCCATGCACATGGAGACTCACCCTCCCCCCCTTCCCCCCGCATCCCCCATACATGGGTGACCCCACCCATGGAACCCCCTCATTATGGGGACTCCCCCATAGAGGTCCCCAGAAGGCCCCCCCAGCACTGCCTGGTGGCAGTACCAGTAGGCAGTGCCAGGATGCCACAGGGCAATGCCAGGAGGCAGTGCTGGGGAAGTACCAGGGCAGTGCCAGGGCAATGTCATAGTGCCAGGGAAGTACCAGGGCAGTTCCACAGTAACAGGGGCAGTGCGAGAGGGCAGTGCCAGGGAAGTACCAGGATAGTGCCAGGGGGTCAGGGTAGTGTCAAAGCAACAGGACCTATTCTGGGGCAGTATTGGGGAAGTGCAAGGGCAGTGCCAGGGTGCCAGCGGTAGTGCCGGGAGCGGTGCCAGGATGCCTGGGGCAGTGTCAGGGTATTGCCCAAGCATGTCTGCCCCCTGCAGGTTTCCTCCGCTTGGTTCCTGTTCGTAAAAGTGTGTTATTAAACTTACCGAGGTGACATCATATCCACAAAGGGGAAGATCCCAAAGTAAAGGCAACATATGGCAGGGAAGCCCTTTAATAACATTATAATTTATTTAATTGAGGATCCCAACTTTTCTGAGCAGGAACATTGTTAGTCACCAGAGTGGGTGGGGAATATCTGAAAATGAGATCTCATGGGATCAAAATCCCAGCCAGTGAAAATTCACGAGTAAATGCTCCAGAGAAAAGGCTTGGAAGCTGAAGGCAGAGGTTTTACTCTGTTCAATCACCCTTACAAGTCAATCTTCAGAGCATAGAGCTTGCAAGGCTGAGCTAAATACTTCAAATTATCAGGCTGCAGCTAATCCTGAGAACTCTTCTTCTAATTCAGTGTCAGAGGTGCTGTTGAAGGGGGCGTCGATCACTAAAACCCAATTCCCCAGGCGGACCCCAGCATGTGGTCTACAAAATCATAAGATCAGAAAAAGAATCAATTATTTAAATCGCTCAGGTGCATCAGGATTGCTGAGCTTGGAAAATGGCAAACATAACTTTAAATTCGAACACCCTGCTACTTCGCACAGCAAACCGTGAAGCCAGCACACAACTCATCCAGGCACCCAAGATTCACACCATCACCATTTTGCAGAGGCTGCCAAAATCCACAGGGGCAGGAAGTCCTTTTTGTCTCGGAGTCAACAGTGATGTCGTATTGAAAGTCTGTAAGCTCTGGAAGCTGCACATAAAATTTAAAATGTTTTAACACAGATCACAGTTCAACACTCCCAACTCAATTTAGACCAACTCAAGACCCAGACCAGTCACTGGAAGAAAAGATTTTTAAAGATACAGCATTGATTCTGGTTTAAGTAATACATTGCAACAAAAGCAGGTCAACATGCTGCTTTATTCAATAGGTCCAATTGCAGATTACCTGACCATAAGATAGGCTATTAATGAGTTAGCCACCAAAATCGAAGACATTTTAAAATATTTTGATCTTTATTTTAACTTGTGATGCAATAAAATGCTGGAGATCGCTAAATTGAATAAGAGAGTCCAACTACCATTGGAACCCATCGATTGATTCATTAGTGATCTCTATGGGATTGCAGAAGTTTGCGAATATGGAGATTTGAACTCATCAGTGACAGAATAGAGGTGGGTATATAGTTCTTGCTAAAGGTCGTGAATGTAGCTCAATCCATCACGCAAACCAGCCTTCCATCCATTGACTCTGTCTACACTTCCTGCTGCCTTGGCAAAGCAGCCAGCATAATTAAGGATTCCATGCATCCCGGACATTCTCTCTTCCACCTCCTTCCTTTGGGAAAAAAGATACAAAAGTCTGAGGTCACGTACCAACCGACTCAAGATCAGCTTCTTCCTTGCAGCTGTCAGACTTTTGAATGGACTTACCTTGCATTAAGTTGATCTTTCTCTACACCCTGGCTATGACTGAAACACTACATTCTGCACTCTCTCATTTCCTTCTCTATGAACGGTCTATTTTGTCTGTATAGGGCGCAAGAAACAATATTTTTCACTGTATGTTAATATATGTGACAATAATAAATCAAATCAAATCAGATCAAAATCTCTGTCCCCCTAAAAGCTAAAGAAAATCTCATCCTGAACAAGGAAATTCAGATAGTTAGACCATCTGAACTTGTTGAGCAGCTCAGGACAATCTTAGGAGGAGAGAATAAAACAAGGGGGAGAAGCCACCCACAGCCCAGCTTATCAGGCTACAAAGACATGAAGATAATTCAAGTCAGGGAAAGCAATTCCTGGATCAACCAGCCAAGTGAACTTGCTCGCACTGCAGTGTGAAGCACCCTCACAGGAGAGCTCAGTATCCTACAGGTACAGTCCAATGCTTCTATTGTAACAGGATGGGACATTACGGTAAACAATGCAAGTCAAACTCCCAGAAATGCACATGAGCCGATGCACATTATCTATAATGAGCACTTCTCTCTCCTGAGCAGGGCGCCCTGTATAGCCTTGGATCTCTTCCGGAGAGCAGAGCGTGTCATGACAACCATTGACGTCAGCCAATCAGAACTACATGGTCCCAAGTACTCAAACACTAAAGAATATTCAGACTCAGACTTTGGCTCTGAACTCTCTTCTCTCTTTCTGGAGCAGGTTTCTCCATTCTCCTTGTAGGCCCCAGAGAACCCACAATGGTCAGACCAGCCTACCGTCCACGAGGTAACCACAGCGGCTCCACCGTAAGTGGTAGAAAAGAGTGATCAACGGTCTGAGAAGCCTCTACCTCCAACAACAATGGTGCAGCTGGTCAACATAGTAACCATCGTGCGCGCACTGGAGCTTCCAGCCACCATGCCAAGACCATAAGGGATGCTGGAAACCAATAGCAATCTCCCACCATTGGCAAGAAAAGAGGCGAGCGTACCACTAAACCTTCTTCATGTCATAGGAGTGCTATTTCTCAGCCACAGAGGGCATTGAGGTGGCCTACATACAGAAAGAAGTAAAGAAAGAAGCAACATAGCGGTGAGCGCACTGATTGTCCGTACTGCAGGAAATGGTTTAGTGTCACAGCAATCATCAATCAATGCAAGCAACAGCTGAACTAGCAAAGTGCAGTTCAACATGAAGGATTGAAAGAAATGAATGAAATCATACTCAAATGCCACTTCAACCTCCAAGCCAACAGAAAGAACCACATATAATAGAGCCTACCACTCCTCCAACAGAGATATATGGCCTCTTGATTGCCTGAACTTGTGAATTTAAGGACTTGAAGGGGAGAGCCTGTTTTCTCTGGAGCGGCAGAGGCTGAGAGGAGATAGAACTCCGTAAAATTATGAGAGGCAGAGATAGGTTGACAGTCAGAATCTTTTCCCCAGAGTTGAAATGTCTAATACTAGAAGGTGCGAGGGGGAAAGTTCAAAGGAGATTTGAGGGGTAAGTTTTTTACACAGAGAGTGGTAGGTGTCTGGAACACGCTACCGGGGATGGGGTGTGGGGGGCGGGGGGTGGGGGGGGGCGGTGTTGATACGATAGGGGTGTTTAAGGGGCTATTGGATAAGCATATGGATTTGCAAGGAATAGAGGGATATGGACCAAGGGCAGGCAGAAGGGATTAGTTTAATTTGGTGTCATGTTCAACACAACATCGTGCGCCGAAGGGCCTGTTCCTGTGCTGTACTGTTCTATGAGAGATGCATTGTGAGAATGTTGTAACAAGTCATGGTAATACTGTGGTAAGGCAAATATGTAGTAACAGCAATGTAAATGTATGAGACTGATAACAATGTAAGACATGAAGTGAACTAGTGTAACTCTATATGCATTGGATAAAGACTTGGGGGAAATGTAGTATAAGGGTCTGGCACATACCGGGTTAACATGGGACTGAGTACTGGGCACCGCACTGGTACTGCCCATACAATGTTGTTAGAAGGCACCAAGGTTCAGACTGGTGTTGAACAGAGATCCTATGTGCCTGTGACAAAGGTCATCTAACCCTCGTTCCTGACCACCCAGCAGCCATTGAGACAATTGAGCACACCATCCTCCTACAATATCTTTCCATTGTTGTTTAGCTCACTGACACTGCACTCAGCTAGTTTTGTTCCTCTTTACCCTGTCATAGCCAGACAAGCAGCTGCAATGCCTTTTCTTTCTCAGTGGACATTGTCACCTCTGCTGCTCCCCAAAGATCTATTCTTAGAAATCCCCATCTCCATCTAACCTACGCATCTTGGGACACAAAAAGGCAATTTGTCATGGTCAATCCACCTAACTTGCCCATCTTTGGCGTGTGGGAGGAAACCGGAGCACCGAAAGGAAACCCACGCAGACACGGGGACAAAGTGCAAATTCCACACAGATAGTCACCCGAGGCTGGAATTGAACCCCTGTCCCTGAAGCTGTGAGGCAGCAGTGCTAACCACTGTGCCACCCAATACACACATTTCAACATACTCCTCATCTCTATGGCCAGAATATTCCAGTTGTTCATGCCGGTGGGATCTTGCGGTCCCACTGATGGCACATCACCGCCACTTTTTCCCGGCACCAAGGAGTGCATTCAATGGGAAACCCCATTGACAATGGTGGGGCCAGAAGATCCCACCTCCGGCCAATGGTGAGCTGCCTCTGCCACCACGAAACACATGGTGGGTTACTCAGAAAATCCTATCCTATGTTTCCCCTTGTTAATATCACCCTTAATTACAGCACCAGTTTCCACACTGATGGCACCCAGCTTGACCTCAGCATTACCTTTCTAGATCTTTCTACTGTCAGGCAGCTGGACTAGCAACCTGTACTAGGTGAGCAGAAATTACCCTCCAATATTAAATACTGGAAAAGCAATGCCATTGCCTTCAGTCTCTACCACAAACTCCATTCTCTATCCAGTGACTCTATCCCTCTCCCTGGGCACTGTTTGAGGTTGAACCCTATTTGACCCCAGGATGAGCTTTCCGAACACACATCCACACCATCAGTAAGACTGCCTATTTTCACCGTTGCTACATCATCCAGCTCCACCCCTGCTTCAGCTCATTTGCTGCTGGAACCCTCATCCAGCCTTCTATCATCTCAACTTGACTGTTTCATAGGATCATAGAATCCCTACAGTGCAGAAGAGACCATTTGGCCCATTGAATCTGTACGGACTCTCTGATAAAATATATTACCCAGGCTCTCTCCCTGTAACCCCATTATCATGGCTAATCCATCTAATCTACACATTTTGGGTCATTAAGAGGTAATTTGTCACGGTCAATCCACCTAACTTGCCCATCTTTGGAGTGTGGGAGGAAACCGGAGCATCCGAAGGAAACCCACGCAGACATGGGGAGAAAGTGCAAACTCCACACAGATAGTCACCCGAGGCTGGAATTGAACCCTGATGCTGTGAGGCTGCAGCGCTAACCACTGTACCACCCAACACGCACATTTCAACACACTCCTGGCTGGCCTCCTGTGCAACTGTGTGGTCACCAAAAACATTTGCTGCCGACATACTTAACGCTCACCAAGTTCTGTTCACCCACCATCCCTGTGCTCACTGAGCTACATTGGTTGTAGGTTAAGCAAATCTTCAATTTTAAAATTCTCACCCTTGTTTTTAAATCTCTCCATGACCTCACCCTCCCTATTTCTGTAAATCTACTCCAGTTCTACAACCCTATGAGATATCTGAATTTCTCTAACTCTGATCTCTTGACCATCCCTGATTTTAATCACTCTGTGGTGACTGCGCCGTCTGCTGCTCTCAGCTCTCAAATTTCCCTCTAAATCTCTCCAATTCTTTCTCCACCTTGAAGATGCTCCTTAAAGCCTGGGTCTGAACAAGATTTGATCATCTGACATATATTCCTACATGGCTCTGTGTCAAATTGTGCTTGATAATGCACCTACGAAGCACCTTGGAAAGTTTTACGGTTGTTGCTGGGGCTTCTGTACAATCTTGAACTCCGCTAAAAGCTCAGCCTTACAGATCCGATATTATCCCTGTTGAGTTGCAGGATTTCAGTACAGGCATTGTAATGCACTTCAGTCCTCTTGGGCCATGGAGTGCAAGATTGGCTGATGATTGATGCCAGGAATGGGATTAACTGTTAAACCTGGGCACACACAGCACATGAACACGATGCAAGTTTCCATTCATGGGAGGCAGGCCTGCTGCAGCCCTAACTACAAACAGGACAAAAATGTCAGGGTAATTGTTTAAATAGTAATGGTATTGCCCTGTCTGTGACATGTGTTGTCATTTGCTAATCTAGCACGGCCCCGTCGCAATACTCTCATCTTGGCAGCTCTCGAGGGAACCTGCAAATCAAAATATGAAAACACTTCAGGAGCAGGAAGCAACGTTTCACATGTCTGTTCAGGTTCCGTGACCTTCAAACCAAACTTTCCGAAGTAACTATGCAAGAAAAGTCTTGCCATCTTACAGAGGGAGTTTAATAGCCCAACAAGGGGACAAGGTTAGTTAACCTGGCTGTGAAGCGTGACAGTGGACAAGACTCTATATGAGCCTAATCATTTTAAGGACAGGAAAAGACCTTTAATCCAAACAAACCTGTTCCTTTTTTAAGCCCCCAACCACCTGACCTCTCACATTATCCTTCAATCCTGCTTGGACCAATAAATCAGTTTAACTGTCTCTCTAAGTGATTTTTTTTTCTACCTCTAATTATCTGTTGCACAAGAAAAAAGGCCTGACTTCATATCTTACTCAATTTCTAACTTTACGTCCAGCTGATTGTCTTGGTTCTGTTGGGAGGTTTTCTGGCAGTGTTTGGGTGTGGGAGGTGTCCCCCTAGATTGCATCTATGTGACCCCCCAGTTTTTGCCCAGGGGTTTGGCACAATGAAGACCAACTTCGCCTCTAATGGCCGTTCAAGCTAAATTGTAGTTCCACTTGCAGATACATGAGGCAGAATATTCCCTAAAACGTGCAGTGTTGCAGCGGGCGGGAAAAGCAGCATTGAAACTATCAGTTGTTGAAAACAAAATTGCAAGGAGTGGGTCCCACACTGTCATGCTGGCTCTGATTGAGCCTGCCCCATCAGCAATTTAGTTAAAAAAACAAGTAAATAGGCCTCTTTCTTTACATCCAGCCAGTTTTCCATTGTCATATAACACCACCCCAAACGTGACCACAGGGGTCATGCCAGCCAAGTTATTGATGGGACGCCATTTAAAAACATGATTGGATCTGATATTCCCAAATTTGGCGGGGAGGGTGGAGGCGAGGCAAGCCTCTCAGAAGGAAAATCACGATTCGGAAGGAAAAACCAGAGTGTTTAAAGTGGAAGATGCAGTCATGGTTAGAAATTTCACGATGTGGAGATGCCGGCGTTGGACTGGGGTAAGCACAGTAAGAAGTCTCACAACACCAGGTTAAAGTCCAACAGGTTTATTTGGCAGCACTAGCTTTCGGAGGCCCAAGCTTGGGGCTCCGAAACCTAGTGCTGCCAAATAAACCTGTTGGATTTTAACCTGGTGTTGTGAGACTTCTTACTAGAAATTTCACAGCAGACCCGGCATGGGTGTCTGGTAAAATTGTGGAGAGAACAGGACCAGTCTCCTATATCATGGAGATACAAGGTTGTCAGCTCAGGAAACACGTGGACTACCTGTGGAGGAGAGCAGTAATGGACACAAGGGATCCACAGGCGACCCCTGCAGATAGCTTGAGGATACTAGATCTGGTTACTGGGATTTCGGTGGAGAATGTGAGGCCAGAGTAACTGATGGTTGTGGAGACTGAGTGACCACTCACCTGATGAAGGAGCAGCACTCCGAAAGCTCATGATACCAAATAAACCTGTTGGACTTTAACCTGGTGTTGTGAGAGTTCTTACTGCACATTAACACTGCAATGAAGTTACTGTGAAAATCTCCTAGTCGCCATACTCTAGTGCCTGTTCAGGTACACTGAGAGAGAATTTTTTGCATGTCCAATGCACCTAACCAGCACATGTTTCGGTCTGTGGGAGGAAACCGGAGCACCCAGAGGAAACCCACACAGACATGGGAAGAACATACAGATTCCGCACAGACAGTAACCCAAGCGGGAATCGAACCCAAGTCCCTGATGCTAACCATGGTGCTACCATTCTGCCCATGAATGACCATGCAGAAACCTCCTGATCTCTGATACCCTGTGCCCGGCCTTGCCCACAGAGGGAGCCGCATAACATGAGAAAAATTAACTTTTGAGAATGTGTGAGTGAGCAAGAACAATCATTGCTCGGCTTACCTCAAATGTGTAGAATTTATGCAGATCACGCTCTTGAAGAATTGTCACATCCCGCTGTCAGTTTGATGTTCCTCTTCATTCCAATGGGATGAACTGCAGCTGGGTTGAAAGAAATAAAAACACAATGAAGCAAATGAGTAAAAAAACCAAATTGCTTGAAACTTCAGCTTGTTTAATGAGAACAAATCGTTTTTTTTAAAAAAAAATAATCAAGATCCCAGCACTCTAACTAAATTAGATAAAATTAATTGAAACCTTTATGTCTAACTCCTGTTAAATTAGGAATGAGGAAATTGGTTCTTCCCTCCTCTAATGACGCAACTCTGTTCAGCTAAAGAAGAAAGACTCGCATTTATAAAGTGGATTGTTACATCTCTCAGAGATATCTCAAGTTATTCCACATGAAATGAAACACTTTGAAGCTCAGAGATTGTTGATATGCAGGAAACATAGTAGCTATTGTAGCTCAAGCAACTGACAAAGAACAAGCAGCAAGGATGTAGGAAGACTCTAAGCTGCCATAATATGTAAAACAATTACTATTTTCAGAATGATTTGTGTACCGATTGCATTTGTTAAACACCAGACCAACAGCAATGAAAAGTTCCAGTACACCAAGTAATCGAAAGATCCTCAGTTTTCTTTTCCATACTATTTCTGCTGTCATCTTGATTTTTCGCCAAGCTCAATATCGGGGTGTTTAAATAGGATTTATAACATTAAAGTATAAAAATAAAGTAATTCTTCACACGAATGCTTGGTGTATTAATTAAGTCAGTCATTCAATCTTTAAAATGGCACCGTGGTTAGGGCGGCACAGTGGCACCGTGGTTAGCATTGCCGCCTCCCAGCGCCCAGGAACCCGAGTTCGATTCCCGGCTTGGGTCACTGTCTGTGCGGTGTTTGCGGACAATACGGTGTTCTCCCCATGTCTGCGTGGGTTTCCTCCGGGTGCTCCGGTTTCCTCCCACAGTTCGAAAAACATGCTGGTTAGGTGCATTGGCCATGCTAAATTCTCCCTTAGCGTACCTGAATGGGCACTGGAGTGTGGCGACTAAGGGATTTTTACAGTAACTTGATTGCAGTGTTAATGTATGCCTACTTGTGATACCAATAAACTTCAAAGTGCTCCAGCATGCAGTGGCATTGCCTGAATAAAAAGACTCCATCCAGTTGCAGAATCCCAATATCACACTGGTGGACTTATGTCCTGGAGTAACATTAATTCCGCAACATGTGTTCACTCTAGTTCGGAATTAAGAATGCAAATTAAAGTCGCCTCATGTATCTAACCCGAGACAGAGAGGCAAGGCTTGCCAACAGGAAGTCTTTTCAAGACTGTGAACTGAGTCTTGCTGTTAACCGTGAAAACATTCCTTGTTTGCTTTGAAAACAAACCCCAATTTTCTAAATGGGCACATTTTTCCCCACATACAGTCTTCTGATTGAAATCCAGATCCAGGACAAACAAATAGGCTCTCAGAACAGCCGCCGTCGTTGCTCACTGTCTTTCACAGCTTTAGTAAGAAGTCTCACAACACCAGGTTCTTACTGTGCTTATCCCAGCCGGCATCTCCACATCTTTTGCAGCTTTAGGCAGGCAAACTGGTATGGAGGGGAGATCCTATGAGGAGAGGCTGAGGGATTTGGGATTGTTTTCGCTGGAAAGGCGGCGGCTAAGAGGGGACCTTATTGAAACATATAAGATGATTAGAGGTTTAGATAGGGTGGATAGTGATAGCCTTTTTCCTCTGATGGAGAAATCCAGCATGAGGGGGCATGGCTTTAAATTGAGGGGGGGTAGTTATAGAACCGATGTCAGGGGTAGGTTCTTTACCCAGAGGGTGGTGAGGGATTGGAATGCCCTGCCAGCATCAGTAGTAAATGCGCCTAGTTTGGGGGCGTTTAAGAGATCCGTAGATAGGTTCATGGACGAAAAGAAATTGGTTTAGGTTGGAGGGTCACAGTTTTTTTTTTTAACTGGTCGGTGCAACATCGTGGGCCGAAGGGCCTGTTCTGCGCTGTAATGTTCTATGTTCTATGTTCTAACTCAGTTTCCTTGAGATCCAATCCTTTTGATTTAAAAGTGAATTCCGTTTTCCCAATCTTCAAATGCTCCTTCAACTCAAAACAAAACTACTTTTAACCAGGTTTTGGACTCCCCTGGTGGACTCATTGGCCCTGAGCTTTCTGGTCTGAGGTTGTGAATTATGCAACCAAGCTGAATATTTTTTTTTATTCATTCATGGGACATCGCTGGTTGGCCAGCATTTATTACCCATTCCTAGTTGCCCAAGGGCAGTTGAGAGTCAACCACGTTGCTGTGGCTGGAGTCAAACATAGGCCAGACCAGGTAAGGACGGCAGATTCCCTTCCCTAAAGGGCATTAGTGAACCAGATGGGTTTTCCCAACAATCGACAATGGTTTCATGGTCATCAGTAGATTCTTAATCCAGATATTTTTCATTGAATTCAAATTCCACCATCTGCCATGACGGGATTCGAACCCAGGTTCCCAGAACATTAGCTGAGTTTCGGGATTAATAATCCAGCGATAATAACACTAGGCCATCGTCTCCCCAAGGCGGAGGGGGGTGGTATTGAAATAACATTTATAACATCAGAACATCATAAAAAGAAAATAATTCTGAATAAGCACACTAAATGTTTTGCATGATTCATCCCTATATCAATTATTTAAGTGAACTAACTCTAACATTTCTGATGAGCCAGCCTCCTCCGATTTCAATTTGAATTTGTTTCCACTCCTCTGTACTTGCATCAGGAACCCAAGGATTTCTAGGCCAGTGAATCTCCACTAGTTACCCATTTGTTTTTCTCCCCTGCCCCCTCCCCATAACAATACAATAGCAGATAGGTGGAAGATACGTGCGGAGAATTTGGTTGATTTGTGGTCAGCTAATACCTTTAACAAGTACCTGCATTGACATCTGTTAAGTATATTGATTGTGTCTCACTTCAAGGGTTTTCAACATTAAAAAAGGTTTTGATTTGAAGCTACAATGTAGTTATATAATAGCCTCCCAAAGGTCCATTACCTTTCATGCTTGACAGAGAACAAAACTGGAGTGAAGGGAACAATAAGGTGACCGGGCGTCTTAATGAACTCTTCAGCAAGGTAATTGTGACTACACTAAACATTTTGGGATCATAATTATATACATCCAGTTAGCATTCACACATGGCAATTTGAAAAGGATTCTATTCATGCATAGACGTCATGAAGTTGTTTGGCTGGGACCACGAACAATTAAATCACTAGCTGCTTTGGTTGGCACCTCATCTGGGCAATCCCTGGATAAGGGGAGAGCTGAGGGACACAGCAATCAAGCTATTGCTTTCAGAGGATTGGAGAAATGCTTGCAATGCTTGGCACATATATCTCGTTGATAGATATTGTTATGCTTCTCCCCATACCACCCCAATCACCCGTAGGATCTGCTATCTTATCACATGGCTTCAGATAATGGGCAGTGAATGCCTGAATGTAGAGGACAGTGGGGAGATGATAACCTAGTGGTATTATCACTGGACTATTAATACAGAAATTCTGCTAATGTTCTGGGGACCTGGGTTCAAATCTTGCCACAGGCAGGTGGTGGAATTTGAATTCAACGAAAAATACCTGGAATTATGAATCTACTAATGACTATTAAACCATTGTCGATTGTCGGAAAAACCCATCTCATTCACGAATGTCCTTTAGTGAAGGATATCTGCCGTCTTTACCTGGTCTGGCCTATATGTGACTCTGGAGCCACAGCAATGTGATTGACTCTCAACTGCCCTCGGGCAACTAGGGATGGGCAATAAATGCTGATGTGGAGATACTGGCGTTGGACTGGGGTAAGAAGTCTCACAACACCAGGTTAAAGTCCAACAGGTTTATTTGGTAGCAAAAGCAGCTTTCGGATCGCTGCTCTTTACCTGACAAAGGAGCAGCGCTCCGAAAGGTAGTGGCTTTTGCTACCAAATAAACCTGTTGGACTTTAACCTGGTGTGAGACTTCTTACAATAAATGCTGGCCAGCCAGCGACGCCCATGCCCCACAAATGAATAAAAAAATATGGGATCTGTACTGGGAGAGATTAGTGATGCTAACCTGGGAGATTATCTGAGTAAGAAGTTTAACAACACCAGGTTAAAGTCCAACAGGTTTATTTGGTAGCAAATGCCACTAGCTTTCGGAGTGCTGCCCCTTCGTCAGGTGGAGTGGAGATCTGCTCACAAACAGGGCATACAGAGACACAAACTCAATTTACAGAATAATGATTGGAATGCAGTCTTTACAGATAATCAAGTCTTAAAGGTACAAACGATGTGGGTGGAGAGAGTACTGTGTTTACCCCAGTTCAACACCGGCATCTCCACATCAAGATTATCTGTGTACAGACGTGTAACAGAACGTAAGAGGAGCAGGGAAAGGAATTTAAGGTTAGGAATTATTGCTGGTGAAATACTCATGTGTGACTTTCCTCTGCTAGTGATTTTAGCACAGGTATTGACCTATTTAAAATTTAAAAAATCTTCTACAAATCTGTTGCGTTTACCCACAAATATCGCTGATGGTAATGGCTAATTTTTAGACGTCCCTAAGAATAGGGGTCAACAGGTAATGGAGGATGGCAAGTCCATGATAGAATAATCATACATTGTCAATGGATAGATTGGGTTTGATCAGCCAATTGATGTTTTCCTGCTCTAGACACATGCATCTCAGTAAAACAAATCGCAAATTACTGAGAGCATACTAAGACATCAGTCATTTTTCACCAAGCTGTATGCAATGAAGGGGTTAATGTTTCAGAGCCACCCCCAAGCTATTATTCCCTTCAGGCTAATCACCCAAGGTGAGTTCAATGTTCTTTGCATGAAATTGTTCCCTCCTTTCCCAAGCTAAACAGAAGCGCTAATATTGCAAAGCGTCCTAATTAGTTCTCAGATTAATTTTTAATAAATGCAGTTCTAATTGGCAGCATACCTAGACTGAAATGTGTTTTGTAGGAAAATTTATCGCATTTAGTTTAGGTCAAGATCAAATATCGTCTGTGTCTAAAGTGACAATTAACTCTTTAATTTGCAATGTTTGGTATCCGGTGAATTTCATGTCGACAGAAGATTTAAATGAGTCTAAAATCCCAGAGGGCAGTGTGAAAACACATTCCTTCTAACCCAAATGAGATGGTTCTCTCTATTTCTGTCATTCTCTTTCCCTGTCTTTTGCGTTATCTATCTGTATATGTCTGTGTATTTCCGACTGCTGATACCTCTACCCCATCTACTGTATCTCTATTTGTATTATTCTGCTTGCATCTTCCTTTGTTCCACCCTCCCCCCCCCCCCCCCCCCGCCCACCCGCCATGTCAGGGTGTGTTTGTGCGTTAATCCTTGTGTCACTATCTGAGTGTGCATAGATATGCATCTGTTACTGTGTGTCCCTGTCCCTCTATATTTGTCTCTGGCTTTGCACCTTTGCTCCCCCTTTGTCACGACTGCTAAATTAATTTTTCATGTTTAAAACAGAAATTACTCTTGGAAGTCGATAGCTGTTCAGCAACATCAACTTGTAGTGACAGTGAAGTGAGGCTGCCATAATGCTGAAAATAATTAAGCTCGGGAGAGTTACCCAGTGAGATCTTTATTTAAAGCTGATTGTTTCAAACTATGTAAATTTCATGTGTGAAAAGCATACTTTGAAATGCCAAAAAATATTGATTGTAGAGATTGTGATAGATGTATATGTCTCTCAGTGTCAAGCCCCTCAAACAGCATTGGAATACCTCTTGATCCTCTGTGGATACATGGCTTACACTGATACAGTGGCATGATTTCCTTGATGGGCCAAAGGGGTGTCACTCCTATCCCCAATTAGATGCCTGATACTTCTCAAAGGGCCCTGATTCTTTCAAGTGGCCTTATGTGATGTGCTTCTATCCCAGCAGGCCAATGACATGCTGTTTCCTCCCCAGTCAACAAGTCTTTCAAGTCTTTCGATGGAATTAAAACAAAGCTCGATCTGTATTATGTTGAAAAGCTTAAAGGGCAAAATCAGTCAGAGTTAAGGTGCGACTGGAATGGAATGGGGGCTAATCCAGCCTGGCCTAGTTGATTGCTATCTTTCAATCTCAAATGACAAGGAGACCAATGACAGTATCGAGACTCAATCTGTTATTTTCTGCTGTGGTTTCAGTAGAACAGCAGAGGTGGCATCTGAGCTGAGCAAAACCTGTTGGGTTTGACAGCCAGTGTGAGAAGAAATGAAGCATGGCAAGAATGTTACATCTTTTCCTGTGGACCGTGAAGTGTATGAATGCTTCTCCAGCCACCGCTAGAAAACCTTGGACTGTGTGCTTGGGGTCCATTCCATAAAGTCCCTGCAGTGCAGAAGGAGGCCATTCGGCCTGTCAAGTCTGCACTGACTTGCCGAAACAGTGATGCGTTCCAGTCCCTACCCTCTACCCTATTCCCGTAATGCCGTGCATTTCCCATGGCTAATCCACCTAACCTACACATCTTTGGACACTAAGGGAGGAATTAACATTAAAATGCACATCTTTGGACTATGGGAGGAAACCCTTAGATCCTAGCTAAAAGAAACAAACTCCATTCAATCAGTTTTTCCCTACCAATTGACAAATCAGAGACTAGCCAAGAGGATGGATTTATTTTTAATGTGCTGTCAGGTATTTCATTCATTTGCAAAAGGCGTGTAATTAAAAAGCATGAGCGGTGTAGTTAATCATGTGTCACTGTAGCCTCTTAAAAGGGACAGAGCCATCAACCTGTATTTAAACTCTGTGGGCTGAATGGATCTGAAAATCCATCAGGTGCCAGTAAACAAGTGGAGTCCAGTGGAATGCTGTAAATGGCGGAGGAGACTTGGAGCAGGAAATGGGTGCAGTAAGGAATCTTATAGGTCAGAGTTCCATGCCAAAAGGAAAATTAACATAGAACATAGAAACATAGAACAGTACAGCACAGAACAGGCCCTTCGGCCCATGATGTTGTGCCGAGCTTTATCTGAAACCAAGATCAAGCTGTCCCACTCCCTATCATCCTGGTGTGCTCCATGTGCCTATCCAATAACCGCTTAAATGTTCCTAAAGTGTCTGACCCCACTATCACTGCAGGAAGCCCATTCCACACCCCAACCACTCTCTGCGTAAAGAAGCTACCTCTGATATCCTTCCTATATCTCCCACGACGAACCCTATAGTTATGCCCCCTTGTAATAGCTCCATCCACCCGAGGAAATAGCCTTTGAATGTTCACTCTATCTATCCCCTTCATCATTTTATAAACCTAAAATTAAGAAAGCAAACCATTTACAGCTTAAAAGAATCTTGAGATTAAGATTATCTCAGGATGCTAAAGTGCTGACACTGGCACGTGCCAAGCATAAGTACTGTGCCACTAAGGATGGTAGACTAGAGAGAACCATATGCCCTGTCGAACCCTGCTGTATTGTAAATATTGTTTGCTTTCAGCCAGCCATGCAGCTGGAGAAATGACTTATTATCAAACTCAAAGACATTGCTGCAATACCCGGAAACAATTGTGGGCCGGGGAAATATTATCTTACGGCAGGAAAGGAAGCAAGGTGCAATTTTCTCACCTCATCTCCTGACAGTTTTGCCTCCTACCTGAACTACAGCTCCATAGCTGCCAGGCGCTCATTGGTGCCTCACACAAATGCCCAATCTCCATGTCAGCCGAGACACTCAGAGTTGGTGGGCTATTTGACTTTCGAGTGCATCACGGCTGAGCCTGATCCAACCCACGTCCATGAAACCTGAAACCACGTACTCCCCGACAAGAGTGAATCAATGGGAGGACACCCAGCTGGCTTTCTTCTCCATAAACCTGTGCTCCTACCAGCTACGATTAGCCCACTGAGAACAGAAACTGCAACCACCTGGCCTGTAAGGACAAACCAGAAACGGTCTATCTGATTACAGTGGGTCTGGAGCTGGTTGTAAGTCATTGGTAAAGTGTACAGTTTTATTCTGAAACAATGCATAGGATGGAAGAAAACATGAGTTTCTGTGCTAAAGATGGAGGTTGGAGGTAGGGTGTTGGTGGCGGAGGGGGGGAGGAATTTGATTGGTGGTGTCCCTGGGGAGACAACAGTGCTCTTTCCTGTCATGGACTGCAATCGCAGTACTGTATAACCCTTTGTGGTTGGAAATTGTCCATATGCACCAAGATAAACCAGATAACAAGATGACAATTTATCCAATTATTCAGAGAATGCTGAGGAGTCTATGACTATAAATCTATGCGTGAATATTGAGTATAATAGGTAATTATTCCTGGGGTTTTCCTTTCTTAATTCTGCATGGGAAATATAATCATCAAAAGAATCATATCGAATCCCTGCAGTGCAGAAGGAGGTCATTCGGCCCATCGGCTTTGCACCGACCACAATGCCATCCAAGCTCTATTCCCGCAACCCCACATATTTACCCTGCCAATCCCCATGACACTATAGTCAATTTAGCATGGCCAATCAACCTAACCTGCACATCTTTGGACTGTGGGAGGAAACCGGAGCACTCAGAGGAAACCCACATAGACAAGGGGAGAATGTGCAAACTCCACACAGTGAGCCAAGCTGGGAATCTAACCCGGGTCTCTGGCGCTGTAAGGCAGCAGTGCTAACTGTGCCACCGTGTGGATGTGGAGATGTATCGCTGGTCAAATATCCCCAGTATTGAACTATCTGCCGTGGTGGGTGAGAGAATTTGAAAGGTGACTATGGCTCACTTGACGCTGTAATACCGATACAATCAGTTAGCTGCAGTCAGATTGGTGCAACTGGTTGGATCCAGTCCATTTAATACAGTCAAATTCTTAGATTTGTCATACATGGTTCGGTCAAGCTGGGTAGTTAAAGTCCAATTAATAGATGGTGCCCAAGGACAGTTCTATAGTTCTCAGTTCCATTTGATTTAAAAGAAGGAAATGAATGAAATGTCCCCATCGTTGGGGACAGCACTAACACTGGAGAAGTGGGTGGCATTCTTGGCATTATCACTGCCAGCAGCAGATAGAAACCTTTCTCTAGATCTGGTCTAACTTACATTGACTTGTCTCTGCCTCTTGGGAAATAAGGAAGGTCAGGTGACAGAAGTGTTAGTGAGGGATCACTTTGGGAACAGTGACCATAATTTCATTAGTTTTAAGATAGCTATGGAGAATGATAGGTGTGGCCCAAAAGTTAAAATTCTAAATTGGGGCAAGGCCAATTTTGATGGTATTAGACAGAAACTTTCAAAAGTTGATTGGGGGAGTCTGTTGGCAGGCAATGCGATGTCTGGTAAGTGAGAGGCTTTTGAAAGTGTGTTAACCAGGGTTCAGGGTAAGCATTTTCCTTTTAGAGTGAAGGGCAAGGCTGGTAGAAGTAGGGAACCCTGGATGACTTGGGGTATTGAGGCCATGGTCAATAAGAAGAAGGAAGCACATGACATGCATAGGTAGCTGGGATCAAGTGGATCCCTTGAAGAGTATAGGGGGTGTAGGAGTAGAGTTAAGAGAGAAATCAGGAGGGCGAAAGATAAGGCAAAAGAGAATCCAAAGAGCTTCCAAGAATATATAAAGGGCAAAAGAGTAACTAGGGAGAAAGTAGGGCCTCTTAAGGATCAACAAGGTCATCAATGTGCAGATCCACAAGAGGTGAGTGAGATCCTAAATGAATATTTCTCGTCAGTATTTATTGTTGAGAAAGGCATGGACGTTAAGGAACTTGGAGAAATAAAGAGTGATGTCTTGAGGAGTGTACAGAGAAGAAGGTGCTGGAAGTCTTAAATCGCATCAAGGTAGATAAATCCCCGCGACCTGATGAAATGCATCCCAGGACATTGTGGGGACTAGGGAGAAATTGTGTGTTCCCTAGCAGAGATATTTGAATCATAGACAGCAACAGGTGAGGTGCCTGAAAATTGGAGGATGGCAAATCTTGTGCCTTTGTTTAAGAAGGGCTGCAGGGAAAAGCCTGGGAACAAATGGTGAGCCTAACATCTGTAGTAGGTAAGTTGTCAGAAGGTATTCTGAGAGACAGGATCTACAGGCATTTAGAGAGGCAAAGACTGACTAGGGAGAGTCAACATGGCTTTTTGAGTGAAAAATCATGTTTCATGAATTTGATTGAGTTTTTTGAAGGGGTAACCAAGAAGGTGGATGAGGCAGTGCAATCAACATTGTCCACATGGACTTTAGCAAGGCCTTTAACAAGGTATGGTAGGTTATTGCATAAGTTTAAATCCCATGGGATCCAGGATGAGTTAGCCAATTGGATACAAAATTGACTTAACGACAGAAGACAGAGGGTGGTTGTAGAGAGTTGTTTTTCAAACTGGAGGTGAGTGACCAGCGGTGTGCCTCAGGAATTGGTGCTGGATCCACTGTTATTTGTCATTTATATTAATGATTTGGATAAGAATATAGGAGGCATGGTTAGTAAGTTTGCAGATGACACCAAGATTGTTGGCATAGTGGACAGTGAAGGAGGTTATCTAAGATTGCAACGGGATCTTGGTCAATTGGGCTAGTGGGCTAAGGAATGACAGGTGGAGTTTAATTTAGATAAATGTGAGGTGATGCATTTTGGTAGATCGAACCAGGGCAGGACTTACTCAGTTAATGGTAGGGTGTTGGGGAGAGTTATAGAACAAAGAGATCTTAGGGTACAGGTTCATAGCTCTTTGAAAGTGGAGTCACCGGTAGACAGGATGGTGAAGAAGGCATTCGTCATGCTTGCTTTCATTTGTCAAAACATTGAATACAGGAATCAGGACATCTTGTTGAAGTTGTACAAGACATTGGTAAGGCCACACTTGGAATACTGTGCACAGTTCTGGTCACCCTATTATAGAAAGGATATTATTAAACTAGAAAGAGTGCAGAAAAGATTTACTAGGATGCTACCAGGACTTGATAGTTTGAGTTATAAGGAGGGGCTGGATTGACTGGGATTTTTTTCCCTGGAGTTTAGGTGATCTTATCAAGGTCTATAAAATAATGCGGGTCATAGATTGGTTAGATAGTCAACATCTTTTCCCAAAGATAGGATAGTCTAAAACTAGAGGGCATAGATCTAAGGTGAGAGGGAAGAGATACAAAAGTGTCCAGAGGGGCAATTTTTCACACAGAGGATGGTGAGTGTCTGGAACGAGCTGCCAGAGGTAGTCGTAGAGGCATGTACAATTTTGTCTTTTAAAAAGCAATTGGACAGTTACATGGGTAAGATGGATATAGAGGGATGTGAGCCAAACGTGGGCAATTGGGACTAGCTTAGTGGTAAAAACTGGGCGGCATGGGCAAGTTGGGCCAAAGGGCCTGTTTCCATGCTGTAAACCTCTTTGATTCTATGAGTCAATGCCTGAGCTGGGGGGTCAGGTCAGGGTAACAGGATTGTAAGGAAGCAGTGTACCTGTAGCTGCTACATATAAAGCTTGATGCCAGTCACTAATGTCTTGGAATGTTTGATTGTTAACATAGGAACACAAATGTGTCATTCAGCCTCTCTACTTTTCAATAATATGTTCAGGGCTTGGCTCAAGGTTGGGAAAGTGGTGGTAATGAAAATGACTGTTGGTTTGGAATTTCAGTTTCTGTTTAAAAAGAGATGGAGTTAACTGAGAGTAGCATCTTTCAGTTAAAAAGAGAAAATCCACATGGAGGTGGTTGTGACAGTGGCAGCAATGGCATAGTAAGATTGTCACTTGGCTAGTAATCCAGAGACCCAATGTAATCTTTTGGCAACCCATGTTCAAATCCCACCAGGGCAAATGGTGAAATTTGAATTCAATAAAAAAAACTGGAATTAGAAGTCAAACAAAGCCTGTGGAAATCATTGCTGATTGTTGTTCAAATCTAATCTGCATTAGGGAAGGCTGTCACTACGTGTGACACAGTAAGAAGTTTAACAACACCAGGTTAAAAGTCGAACAGGTTTATTTGGTAGCAAAAGCCACACCAGGTGTGGCTTTTGCTACCAAATAAACCTGTTGGACTTTAACCTGGTGTCGTTAAACTTCTTACTGTGTTTACCCCAGTCCAACGCCGGCATCGCCACATCATGACTACCATGTGACTCCAGATCCACAGCAATGTGGTTAACTCCTAAATGGCCTAACAAGCTACTGAGTTCAAGGGCAATGAGGAATGGGCATTCGCCCACATCCCAGGAGCTTGTGTTGAGTTTTAGAACACTGGATTCGCAAGTGCAGCAAGTGTCTGCCTTTAAGTCAAGAATGTTTCATTAGGGACATCCATCCTCTTGCAGAACCAACTATGTTAGCCCTCCCCAAGATTAGACTTGCTCCAGGATCCCATACACTACACCCCATACACAAGCCCCATTCCAGTGTCTAGTACATTGAGGCCATCTGCAAATCTCACCCTGCTGGGCCTGCTCCATCTTTTTCAGTGTGCCATTAGACCAGGCATGCAACATGATTTCAACAATACTTCCAAAAATTTACATGCATTATATCTATGTTAGAGGCTTCTTGGCTCCATGGGAATGTCAAGTCTGGTCAGTAAAATTTGCTTCCTGATATGATGTTATATATTGAAGGCCGAGGAATGGAATCTAGACTACAGCCTCCAGTGATATACGGATCATTGCTTCAGCTGAATATTCCTTCATTTTCATTTGTTTATCTGCTGTTTAGTGCAGAATTCAAAGAGTGAAGTGCATTTGGCTGTTCAGTGACAGATACGCGCTCAGGAAAAGGGAGAGCGCAGAATGATACGTGTTTTATTCAGCCCCCTCTGATCCTGACATTTAATTCCATGTAATGCCTTCCTATTTATGTGCAATTCAGTGATAATTGATTGAAGCCAACCTCATTTTCCAGCGCCTGACCTCCAGAACATGCTGTCAGGATGCGTAGGGCATCCTTAAGGACGTTATGATGTGACTGAATGAATCAGCTGACCCTAAGGTGTTGATGTCCCAAGTGCTTTATCATCAACCGACACAGCAAGTCAGAGTCAAAAGGAGCTGCTGCTTTGATCTGCTTCCTTTTCTTCCTCTCGATCACAGTAGTAATACAACGTGTGCGATGCCACATTTTGAACAAGGCAGAAAAATGTTCACTGATGGACTGAATCACATCACCATGACAGGGAGTGTCCAGCTTATTGGAACCAAGTACCACTGGAGCATTATTTCCTTTTGAAAAAGAAGCTACCTATTTTCTTTTGCAAATCAAGAAAATCTGTCTCCCCATTGATATTCTTTTATTGATCAATCTCTTTATATTTCTCAATTCCTATTCTTCTCTCTTCACCTTCAATCTAATTTACCTCTTTCTCAATATTTATACATTGCTTCGTTCTGACTCTATTATCCATTTATCTAATATTCAATCTTATTAATATTTCTCTATTGTCTGTATCCAGCACTAGATGTCTATTTTTTTACCTATCACTAATCTGCCACAATATCTCCATTGTTTATCTATATTTTATAACTCTATTCTACTTGACAATTAATACCACTGATGCATATTACTCTATCTCAATATTAGTATGTCGTTAATTCACTCTATTGCAATATTGTGCTTGTAATTTTATTCAAATCACTGTTAGTCTATTTTCTTATCATTCTATTATTTTTCAATTGTTATTGCTATTTTTTATTCCCCACTCTGTTTTGCCTTCTGATTTTTGTTTAATATTTAATATTTTTATTGTTCTTTCCGACACTATCTCTCCACTCTGCTACCTTCGTTGTTCTATCTTAATTAACCCATTGCTTTGTGACTGTCTATTTTTATATCTGTTCATTTGTATCGTTCTGTCACTATGATTCCAAATATCTTTCTTTCTTTACTGCTGTCATGCTATGAAAGTCTCTGTTTGCTCCACCTCTTATACTCAATTTCTCTATTATTTCATTCCTGTATCATTTTATTTCTACGATTCTTTGTTGTTCCACTTTGCCATTTAGTCTGTCTTCTTGAACCTCTTTACTTAATTGCTTCAGTCTTTCTATTCCTCTCCATTGTTCCTCTTTCTTTGTCACTGGGTCATAATCCTGGAATTCTGTACCTAACAGCACCTACACCATATAGAATGCAGAAGGTAACTCACCACCATCTTCTCAATTGGGCATGAGAAGTGAATGCTGGATTTGACAGGATTGCCCATATCCCAAGAATGGATTTTTAAAAAAAAGGTCTCCATTATTTTCACTGTGTTGGCCTTTCCGACAGGGTGACTGTCCTGAAATCCAGCTTTGCATCCCGCATCCTGAATCTGAGCTTCCTGGGACACCACTTGTCCCACATTTCTCTTGTGTCTAAATATTTTGTGTCTGTGTGCATTGTTATGTATATGTGGATCCTAGCCTGCACAGCCACAAGGTAGCAGAAGGTGCACTGACCAGCACTTCCCTCTGAGAATTGTTCAGATTTGGTAATTGGGTGTCTTGCATTGGGAGCTGGAGGGTGACCTGCAGGTGTCCCGGGAGTTGGAGTCCAAGACGGTGGCCACCGTTTCAGGCCCGATTCAGGGCGGGCGGTAGTTCTGAAGTGGCGGAGGCAGCCTCAGGTCTTATTTAGGCTCGAAACCAAACTTGGAACCCCCGCCTCTGCAGTGCTGGCAGCAGCCCCCATCACCCCATACTCAACATTCCCCCATCCCCCAACATGGTTCCCCATGGCAACGTGTTTCTTTTCTCTGAGTTGGTCACCCTGCTTTTCGATCTTAATTATTCATGAAGGCTTTGCCTTCTCAACCGTAGCCCTCGCCTGAGGTGATCTTCAGGTTAAATCACCACCAATCAGCTCTTCCCCTCAAAGGTAGAGAGCAAGCTATGGTCATCTGGGGCTATGGCGACTTTACCTTTAATTAATTATTCTAGCTCTATTATTCAATTCGTTTTTTGATCTTTATTATTTTCACTATTCTTTAATCAAAAAGATCTGTCAATGCTCTTCTGTCTCCTGTCCATCTGTTTTTTATGTCTTTACTTTCCCAGCTGACTATGGTTCCATGCTGCCCCCACTGTTGCCATTTCTTGGTTCATTGACCGATTTCTAGTCTGTTGTTCATTTCATTTTTCACCTCCTCCCCCTCCACCCTTGAAGACATTGTGATGTGACACAGATCCATGGCCATATCTTCTCATATACAGTTAAGTGTTTATTATTTCCTGTAGGAGCCTAAACAAACTTATTGAACCATACCAGGTATAATTACCAAGCCTGTCCCTTATCCCTTCTGTCATCGGCACATGAGCATCTTACCAGCAATGGGCGCTCATTGTAACAGGAACCAGACACCTTGACTGGTAATCCTGCCTCTGACTTGACAGTGCTGAAGACAATTGTAGCATCCCAATTGCCAATTTATTTTCAATGCGCCATGGATTCAAACACTAATATTATAGTCATAAAGCTACTCAAACAACAGAGCTTTCTTACGAAATAGAGGGTAACATTTTTTAATTGTCCACGCCATGAAGGGTGGCATGGTGGCACATTGATTAGCTTTGCTGCCTCACAGTGCCAGAGACCTGGGTTCAATTCCGGCCTCTGTGTGGAGTTTGCACATTGCACATGTGTCTGCATGGGTTTCTTCCCACAGTCCAAAGATTAGGTTGATTGGCCATGCTAAATTGCCCCTTAGTGTCAGAGTGATGAGCAGGGCAAATACATGGGGGTGACAGGAATACGGGCCTGGGTGGAATTGTTATCGGCAGGCTTGATGGGCCAAATGGTCTCCTTCAGCACTGTAGGGATTCTATGATTCTATGTATGTGTGCTTGCATGCTGTTGGATATTGGCTGAAAGTTTCTATCCACTGATAGCAGTTAGCTGCCTATTTGTGTGCAAGTCTTCACCAGTGGTGTGAACACTGGAAACGTGTTACTACTGAAAACCCTCAATGACTGAGAGAAATATCAATTCAAAAATTCCATCAAAATCTGTGCTCATTGATATCCAATTTTCCGCTCGACACTTGCTCTTCTTAACTCATCATTTTTAAATTCTGACTTGGGTTTTTAACCACCCCCTCTTTTTTTATTTTAATCTTAAAATCTTACCTTTCTTTGTCATGCTGTTGAAATGTTTACATCTGTTTTTTTCGGAGGTGCAGCAACTTTTTTTTTAACGACTGATATGTTTGTATCTGATTGAATTCTCTCAGAACCAAACAACCCCGAGGGGGGAAACAAAATGACACCTGAGTACTGCTCCAACCCGCGGTGAAAATAGAAGGAGCAATGGGTGTGGAGTTTGATTGGAGGGACAAAGAATGAAGATGCAGTTATTCCCCCTCTCAAGAGTATAGTTGTAAGGCCCAAATTCGATGTACAGCCCTTAAAAAAACCATCAAGAGTGTTTTTCCACCCATAGCTCAGAAGCAGTGTGGGATTTTCGATGCTCTGAAATTAGTGCTTCTTTACATTGCACGCCCAAAAACTCATCCCCAGTGGGGGAATAACAGCTTTTTATGATGTGGCGTTGCTAGTGATTGTCCCACGTTGATATTGTGTGGGGCAATGATGGTGTAGTCGTAATGTCATTGGACTAGTAATCCAGAGGCCCTGGCTAATGCTCTGGGTGCTTGGGTTCAAATCCTATTATTGAAGCAGTTGCAATTTAAATTCAGCGGGTGTGATTTTACTGCCCGTTCACGCCACACTCCCGTTGCAGCAAAGATGGAGAATTTGGTGACAAGCCAAATCTCTGTTCATTGCAGTGGGATGGGAAAATCTCGCTGGCATGAATGGTCGGAAAATTCCAGCCAATGGATTAAATCTGGAATATCAAGATAAGCTCGGTCATGGTGAAATGACAACTATCACTGACTGTTCATTCGTATTCTTTGGGGAAGGAAATCTGTCATCCTCACCTCGCCCGGATGAAATTCGACTCCAGACCCTATAGCAATGTGTTTGATGCTTAACTGCATCAGTGACCAAGCAAACCATTCCATTTGAGGGCAATTAGAGATGGGCAACAAATGCTGGCCTTGCCAGGGACACCCACATCCCATGAAAAAATCAGGAATAGTGCACAATATTTACATTGGTCGCTGATGTTAATTTGTGTTGCTTACCCTAGATTTATGCTTATCCTTGATGGCACAAGGCAAAAGTCCCACTTGAAGTGACACGCCAAGATGTTGGAGGCTGTTAACACTGTCTTGTTTATGGGTGATGAACTGTTAGCACCTGTGTGATAAAAAACATCATGATAAAAAATACAGCAAAAATCGGATCGATCACTGTTTTTCAACAAGATCTTTAAGAGTTAATTGTTTTCACATGCAGAAGATGGTTCTAAATGTTGATTCAGAAATCTCCAGCACCCCAGCTTGAGGTGACATTTCAATTGCTTTTGTTTAAGTGGCTCCAATCAGGCCATGTTGAATGTATATCATTGCACCCTGGGGGCAGGAGAGTGAGAGAAACTATTTACATTATAATTATCACTTAATTAGCCCAATTAGATCCTGGAAACCACAACTACCACAAACCCCCTAAAGTGTGCTCAGTGAGATGGCCCAGTTACAGGTCAGTGAATCAGTTGTTGCTGCCCTGTTGGGTGTTATTCAAGGCTAAGCTTGTCAGGCCAGCTGTAAGAAGGAGAATCTTTGACCCATTGCAGAGCTGATACTGTGACTGAGGAATTATCCATGCCAACCGTCACCTTTGACCTGTTCACATAATAGGAGTCTCTTCCTGTTGTTGCTGGACTGATTGGGAATCCTATCTGAAATTACCTGTTCTAGACAGTCAACTATAACCACTGTGATCAGCACAACAGCAACAGATTTTTGGCTTTGTACTTTGACATCTTGGGAATGTGAGGGAAGCAAACAACTTTTCAGGTCCCCCAACGCCTCTATTTTCTCAGGAGGCTAAGGAAATTTGGCATGTCCACTATGACTCCCACCAACTTTTACAGATGCACCATAGAAAGCATCCTTTCTGGTTGTATCACAGCTTGGTATGGATCCTGGTCTGATCAAGACTGCAAGAAACGACAAAGGGTTGTGAATGAAGCCTAGTCCATCACACAAACCAGCCTCCTGTTCATTGATTCTGTTTACATTTCCCACTGTCTCAGAAAAGCAGGCAGCATAATCCAGGACCCCACACACCCTGGACATACTCTCTTCCACCTTCTTCCATCAGGAAAAAGATACAAAAGTCTGAGGTCACGTACCAACCAACTGACGAACAGCTTCTTACCTGCTGCCAGACTTTTGAATGGACCTACCTTATATTAAGTTGATCTTTCTCTATACCCTAGTTCTGACTTTAACACTACATTCTGCACTCTCTCCTTTCCTTCTCTATGTACGGTATGCTTTGGCTGTATAGCGTGCAAGAAACAACACTTTTCACTGTATACCAATACATGTCACAATAAATCAAATCAATTGTGTGCAATTGATGCTCATTTAGAACCCTCAGTCAGAGAGTCTTCAAATGCACATAGTATACAATAGTGATTAACATTCCCATTTTCTCTCTTATCTCTCTATAGATTATTGTTTTGCTGCGGTATCCTCACCATGCCCTTTGACTCCTTGATCAAGTAGAGTTCCATGGCTACCAACCACCTTTCAGTACCTTGCCCATTTAGCTTTTCTTCATGTACTGAACCTGGATGGGAGCTATCAACAGGCTATTTTGGGGAGGCCTCACAGCCAAGCTCAATCCTGACCTCACTGAAGGGCCATCTGGACTCAAAACGTTGACTCTATTCTCTCTCTGCTGTCAGACCTGCTGACGTGGAGGCTTTGGAGAGGGTACAGGAAAGGTTTACCAGGATGTTGCCTGGTATGGAGAGTATTAGCTATGAGGAGAGATTGAATAAACTAGGATTGTTTTCCCTGGAAAGATGGAGGCTGGCGGGGTGACCTGATTGAAGTTTATAAAATTATGAGGGGTATAGATAGGGTGAACAGTTGGAAGCTTTTTCCCAGGGCAGATATTACAATCGCAAGGGGGCATAGGTTCAAGGTAAGGGGGGGAAAGGTTCAGTGGAGATGTGCGGGGGTAGATTTTTACACAGAGGATGGTGGGGGCCTGGAATGCACTGCCAAGTGATATGGTTGAGGCAGATACGTTAGTGACATTTAAGATTTATCTGGACAGACACATGAACGGATGGGGAATAGGGGATACAGGTGGTTGGTCTAGATAGGACAATGTGATCGGCGCAGGCTTGGAGGGCCGAAGGGCCTGTTTCTGTGCTGTACTATTCTTTGTTCTTGTTCTGTGTTCTTTGAGATTTTCCAGCATTTTCTATTTTTATTTCAGATTCCAGCATCCGCAGCATTTTGCCTTTATCAATCCTGACCTCACCTGGCATGCACCGCGTGCACTTGGCAGCAAATGTTACGAGGTAGAGATCGGGATCAGGAATCCGGGTCAATTTTCTTTTCCTCCTCTGTGCTCCAGGGACACTGGGGCCAACTGTAGTGCTCTCACTGATACCTGAGCTGGAATCAGCTAACTAAGCTTAGGGTCAAACATAGCAGCATCTGTTTGAACATCCCTATGCCCTCTAAAACTGCAGATCCTTTGAAGGATTTGTGCTGTGAGATACTACAAGCTTAAAAGCCCTGAGTCTTTCACTTTGCTTCGTGTGGAAGCAGTCGACCAGGGTATAATAGAGACGACAGTGGACAAAGTGAGGCCGTCGGGATTTTAATAAAAGAATAAACTTTGTACAGTCTTTGGCAAAGGCCCATCGTTAGAGCATGTTTACATCAAGCCACACTGGAAAACCTGTCAGCAACAATCCTTCTGAGGAAAATCAGCACAGACTCATTCTGTCCACTACCATCTTCAGCATGTCACGACGGCCTGTTTTTCACGTCATGTTACAAAGTGGACTCCAAACAAAAATGGGTTTGAAAATAAAAGTGCTTAAAGGGCAATAATTGGCAACATAGCCACTGCATCGCTGCCTGTGTCTAACACAATGCTGAAACAGCGTTATCGTAGTGCTCTCTTTATAGATGGGATCTCAGAATCAAGTAACTTTTTAAAGTGACAGGCCTGCCATCAGGACTCAATTTAGAAAGGGGCCAGTGGTAAAAAGTACCTTCTCTCTAGATCTGCCTTTCATCTATTTAATACTTAATTTATCTCTTCTGCGCTTTCTGGTAGGAAAGTCTTCTGTCTGCCACTCTCCAGGGCTAGAAGCTCCTAGCTTTCCTCTTGTCCAGGATAAGGAGATGTCTCTCTCTCTCTCTCTATTCTTTGCTCAGGGTGACGGAGTCTCCTCTCTCCTGTCATTCAGGGTGATGGAGTATCCTTGTTCCCGTCATCCAAAATCTGCAGTTTCCTCTCTCTCTATTATCCATTGTGAGGGGACTCCAAGCTGAGGCTGTGCTCTTCCAGAGTGAGATTGGTTCGAGGCTGTATTTGATGCACAAAGGCCACAAATACAAGAGTGTGTGCTGATGTGAAATGAGGTTTTTTTCCCCCCACCTGTATTAGTCATCAGTTTCAAAAATTGCTTCTTCCCAGCCCAAGGCCACATCCTCGTCTATAATCTCTTGTATCACAGTATCTTCCATGGCCTCTTGGGACACGCTGTGGCTCTCAGCACAAGCTTACAGTCATCCTCCCCTATGGCTTAGGGGACCTCGGGAGATTATTCTCTGTTAGAAACAGTCGTAAAGGTTCGGAAGGGTTGGGGATGATATTACACAGCACATTGATTTCACCTCTCGTGATTGTATTATGATACAGCTTCAAACTGGGCTTTGTGATACCTTACCCATCCACAGCTGACACTTATCTACAAGGGTCAACCAGCTGTCGCCTTGCATTCAGAGCTGATCAGTCGATGTGCTATTTTCATTTTTTTTCACTCCCCCTCTCAGTTTCTTAAGGAATCCTCTCTGCTATTAACTCTGCAATGACCACTGCAGTGCTTGTCACAGTTCTGAAGGTCCAGCCAGCTCATGTTGGTGAAACACTTTGCTGCATTCTTTGCGAACGTACAGTTTTGCCTCTGTTTTGGGCAATGTTCTTGAAGTGAGTCGTGCCACCAGTGGCATAGGGCACAGCACATGAGTAATGAGCTCCCCTGAAATGTCGTTCAGAAATAAAATTTTCAGCGCAGTCATATTCCCAGGGTGCCTTTTTCAGTTGTGAGTGGGTGTCACTCACCCACATCCTGCTAATCGTTCAGGAATTCTTCAAGGAAGAGGCAACCCAAGTGAGAATAGAATCATAGAATCCCTACAGTGCGGAAGGAGGCCATTCGGCCCATCGAGTGCACCGACCACAATCCTACCCAGACCATATTCCCGTAACCCCATATATTAAACCTACTAATCCCCCTGACACTCTGGTCAATTTAGCACGGCCAATCAACCTAATCCGCACACCTTTGGAAAGAGAATTGAGAAATATAATAGAACCTATTAATGAAGGTAGGTACAGAGTATTGTAGCATTGTGATTGTTACTGGACTAATAATCCTAAAGTGTGGACTCATGTCATGCAGATACTCTATGATTCTATGATTCAGAGAAGTTCAAAACCCACATTAGCAGCTGAAGAAATTTAAATTCCGTTGATTAAATAAATCTGGATTTAAAAATCTGGTGTCAGTAATGGTAACCATTTGCCATTAAAAAAAACATCTAGTTTACTGATGCCCTTTAGGGCAGGAAATTCTTATCTGGTCTATATGTGACTCCAGATTGACAACAATCTGGTCGACTCATAACCGCCTTCTGAAATGGCCTAGCAAGTCCTTTGTTGACTTGTTTGGTGCGTGTTAACCGCTCACTGTGCTACGTGCTGTTAGTCAAGCCTGTGGGCATGGTTAAAGAAGCAGAGAGAAAGCAAGCAATAAGTAGATAAAAGCCTTGAAATAAAGCTCATGTTCACATAGAGCCTGATGAGAGCCATCTCTATATCTCTGAGGCATAAAACACAATGGCCCAGAACTTCAAGATAAAGGCAAAATACAGCGGAGGATGGAATCTGAAACAGAGGAAATCCTGGATTCAAAATGTTGCCTCTATCCTCTCTCCACAGATGCCGTCAGGCCTGCTGAGCTTTTCCAGCAATTTCTGTTTGGGCCCAGAGCGTCAGTTCCCCATGGGTGGTAGGGGCGTGAAGGGAAGAGGTACCTGGTATGCACCCCAGAAGATGCATTGGGCTCCACGACCGCCTCTGCCCCCTCGCCCCCCTCGTTCCCAGGGAAGGACCCAAAGCACTTGCCTGGAAAGTTCAAACTCCCAATGGATCAATCACTCCGCACCTGGAACTACCCGCAACTCAGAGACTGTGAAATGGTTTCGACCTTCTTAGCATAATAGTTGCCCAGGAGAGGTTAAACAAATTAAAACTCCTGGGTAATTATAGTGCTGACCCCTCCTGACTATGTTCCCCACTCTGCTGACTACCCTGACAATCCAATTACCCTCCCACCCCGACTAGCCCCCATACCCCCAGCCCCGACCACCCTCCCGCAAGTACCCACCTGACTCCCCCTGCCCCGCTCACCTCATCCTGAACACCCACTCCTCCCCCTCCCCTGACCACTCGACACTCCCCCACACCCCCCTCCTCCCACCCCCCTGCCATAGTGCCATAAAAAGGAAGCATAGTTTCACTTCCCCCTGCCTTGCACAAAAAGGAGCCCATAGCCACTACGCTGCGCCTTTCTCACCGGGCCCGGGATGGAAGTCTAAAGAACAAAGAACAAAGAACAATACAGCACAGGAACAGGCCCTTCGGCCCTCCAAGCCCGTGCCGCTCCCTGGTCCAAACTAGACCATTCTTTTGTATCCCTCCATTCCCACTCCGTTCATGTGGCTATCTAGATAAGTCTTAAACGTTCCCAGTGTGTCTGCCTCCACCACCTTGCCTGGCAGTGCATTCCAGGCCCCCACCACCCTCTGTGTAAAATATGTCCTTCTGATATCTGTGTTAAACCTCCCCCCCTTCACCTTGAACCTATGACCCCTCGTGAACGTCACCACCGACCTGGGGAAAAGCTTCCCACCGTTCACCCTATCTATGCCTTTCATAATTTTATACACCTCTATTAAGTCTCCCCTCATCCTCCGTCTTTCCAGGGAGAACAACCCCAGTTTACCCAATCTCTCCTCATAACTAAGCCCCTCCATACCAGGCAACATCCTGGTAAACCTCCTCTGTACTCTCTCCAAAGCCTCCACGTCCTTCTGGTAGTGTGGCGACCAGAACTGGACGCAGTATTCCAGTATTCCAGGCAAGTAGTCTACAGGTTAATCAAACAGGAATGGGGTGGCAGTCCAACTGTAATTTCCAGGCCATGGAAGTTCTTGCATCTAAACTGAGACAAGCTTCAGCAGATGGACTGCAGCAGATCAAGAAGGCGGCAGCTCACGATCACCTTCTCATGGGCAGTTAGGAATGGGAAATAAATGCTGCACTTGGCATCTTGTTTTTTTAACAAAGCCAGAAATGGATTTCACTCACCTGCTCAATGATTACTCAGGACATTCAATAAATCTGGATGAGTCTGTTGCATTGCAGACCATAGAGTCATAGAAATATCAGCTGAAAAAGTTGCCACTCAATCCATTGTGTCTGCTATTTGATTTGATTTATCATTGCCACATGTATTAGTATACAGTGAAAAGTATTGTTTCTTGCGCGCTATACAGACAAAACATACCGTTCATAGAGAAGGAAAGGAGAGAGTGCAGAATGCAGTGTTACAGTCATAACTAGGGTGTAGAGAATGACCAACGTAGTGCGAGGTCGGTCCATTTAACAGTCTGATGGCAGCAAGGAAGAAGCTGTTCTTGAGTCGGTTGGTACGTGATTTCAGACTTTTGTATCTTTTTCCCGACGGAAAAGGTGGAAGAGAGAATGTCCGGGGTGCGTGAGGTCTTTAATTATGCTGGCTGCTTTTCCAAGGCAGCGGGAAGTGTAGACGGAGTCAACAGATGGGAGGCTGGTTTGCGTGATAGACTGGGCTTTCGTTCACAACCCTTTGCAATGTCAGCCGAGGCTCACTCAGTCTTACTCTAACCTCCAAGTCAGAAGATTGTGAGTTCGGATTTCCTAAAATGAGCACAAAATCTAGGGTGACGTTCTGGGATGTACTGAGGGAGCACTGCACTGTCAGAAGCACCATCTTTTGGATCAAACATTAAACTGAGATCCCGTTTGCATGCTCGGGTGATGTAAAAGATCGCATGCTGCCGTTTCACAGAAGAGTCGGGGAATTACCCCTAGTGCCCAAACCATGATTTATCCCTCAATGGATATCACACAAACAGAATACTTTGTTGTTATTACATAACTGTCTCAGGGTGTTTTCTTTTTATTTCTATTTCTATAATGTTACTATTCGCCCAATCTTTTTCCCTAAATGAACTATTCATTTTTATCATCATTATCACATCTGACTTCTCTTTTACAATCTCCTAGTTTTCTTCCTTCTAATGGTGCCAACCTCTTTAATTTGGCAAATTCCAATGCCCATGTTGAAGTTATTTAGGTCAGAGGAGAAGGAGAGAAATTCCAATCTCTGAGGCACCTCAGGAATCTGAGAATCTGTCATTTGCTGTCTGCTTTCTATTCTTCACATCTCCCTGCACACATCCTGCCAAAATGCTTTTAATACCATGGGTCTTAATCTTTGCAAGTAATCTTTAAGATCGCACTTCATCAAAGTCCAAATCCTTTATATTGTCCTTTTTGAAGATCCAAATATACCACATCCACTGCATTCTCTATACCTCTGAGCTCTGTAATATCCTTGAAAGGTGCAAATAAATTAGTCAAGAATAGGCTGTCCTTTGCAGTTGCATGTTCAAAAGCATGTTAGGGTGGCACGGTGGCACAGCGGTTAGCACTGCCGCCTCACAGTGCCTGGGACCCAGGTTCAATTTCGACCTTGGGTGATTGTGTGGAGTTTGCGTGTTCTCCCCGTGTCTGTGTGGGTTTCCTCTGGGTGCTCCGGTTTCCTCCCAGGTTAGGTTGTTTGGACATGCTAATTTGCCTCTCAGTGTCAGGAGGATTGGCAGCGTAAATACGTGGGGCTACAGGGATGGGGGCTGGGTGGGATTGTTATCGATGAAAGTTTGATGGGCCAAATGGCATCTTTCTGTACTGTAGGGATTCTATGATTCTAAATCCTTGATTACCGCATACCTTCAAAGTGTTATGTCATCCCGTACCCGTGTTGTCGACTCCCAGTGTGAGACTATCGGTTCTATAATTCCCTGATTTTATCCCTTTCCCTATTTTAAACAGGGTTGTAAGACTTTCCACCCTCCTCTTGTCTGTCCACTGGGCTGATTGGAACCTGTTGAGGTTTCCTGCATTGCCCTTTCTTATTTACGCAGGGCAAAGTGACACTGGTAAAGCTGATTGCCACGGGGGAGGGAGGGACATTGATTGCTACTCCAGTCCATTGGCTCAAAGAACAAAGAACAGTACAGCACAGGAACAGGCCCTTCGGCCCACCAAGCCTGCACCAACACATTCTCTAAACTAGGGACCTTTTGCCTCTACGTGATCTGTATTCCCTGCCTATTCATCTATCTGTTAAGATGCCTCAAACATTGCTATTGTATCTACTTCTACCACCTCCTGTGGCAGTGCATTCCAGGTTCATTCCAGCAAAACAAAAAGTCAGCTTTATTACCAACTCCCCTCTGTAATCTATAGTGTAGAGCTGTACAAGTCAACAATTAATTTTTGAAGTCTCATTGACTCTCTTAAACCAGTTTCCTATTTCATAATCATATCAATTAATATCTCTTTTCAGGACCAACCTTGGTGGACAGAATTACCTTTGTTTTTACCTTGGTATTTTCCTTAATCTTGCAAGATGAAGATCTGAATTCTCCTCTCGTTGAGAGGTTGGTGGATAGGAGGTTTGGACTTCTGTCTGTCCACTGAGTCCATTGAAACCTGATCAAGTTTCCTGAACTGTCCTTACTTACAAAGGGCAGCATATGGTAAAGCTATGGTTTTAGTAATTCATTGCCACTGGGTGCGGAGGGAACTTCGTTGCTGCAGCATTTAAAACGAGTAAAGGGAATGTTCTTCTGAAAGGAAGCAGTGCTCAAGGAGTGAGGAAGAGGCAGTCAGTGGCAGAAATGTCTTCCAGATTATTGTTGGATGTTCCTCTCTCTGCAGAGACGTCTCCTGAGACTGATGAGCAAGAAGCCCCATAAAAAACTCCTTACTTCTCATTCCCCCTCTTACTACCTGTTTGTCAGGAAAAGTGATCTATTCACAGAGAACCACTGGAAACAATAATTCACCACATTTATTGCAATGCACCATAGGAGCTCTCAGTTGCTGTCAGAATGGGTTTTGCCAGTCTTCAGGTGTTTAACTGAAGTCTTGTGTATTCTAATATAAACGCTGACTCCAGTTCATCTAAAAACACTTGGAAGAGGTGAGAAATCAAATGAAATCCCAAGCCTGTGGTGGTGAGAGGAGAGAAATATCTCCAATCTCTCCGACCCATCCATGCAGTCAAAACTAACCCTCACCTCATCAGAATGAAACATGATAACTGTGGCCGCCAAGGCCACAGGGTTAAGATGGCATGGGAAATTGTACATCACTGATGCTTTCCTATACCACCCCCATTTTAATTAGCTCAAAATCAAGCATGGTAAGACACACTCCAAAAGTGCATCTTGAAGATGTCTTGGGTTTGCACAACATTTTAGCCATGGCTGTCTGAGGCTGCACAGTTTCAAGCATGGTTTCACAAACCATTTTGGCCTTGCACCTCAAATTCCCACTCTGTGTTAAAGTTGGAACTTTACTTCCTCAAGTATTTGCATAAGCCATTAGAACTCCGTAGAGAGCTCCCAGAGGAAGATGCCACCAAAAATCATTGTGTATTACTAACACACTAGTTGTTACCCATAAAACATTTACGGTGAAATTAGTGTCTTTATTGCAACAGTCCTCCTTTAAATACTCTTCCCACATTGTTCAGTCATTCCAATGCCATTCTTCTCATGCCATATCCACCTCATTCCTTCCACCCTTTCTTCCTATGCCATCCCCGATTCCATCTCTCCCATGCCATTCTGCCCCAAAGCTGTTCAATTGAGACATTTTACCGGCACACCCATCCCGATTCCCAGGGCAGGTGAGGCTCAGAGAATGACATTCTCCATTGGCTTCGGGCTGGATCCTACGAACTGTAGGCGGACGTGCCTGTAAAATTCCGCCCATAGGGTGAGAATTTCTGGCCACGCTCGCCCCAAGGCCGGAAAATCCCACCCAAAGTCGATGGACCTTTGCATGGTCCGTGTCCCACCCCCACTATGATTCCTGTAGCGGACGGGATGTGGAAATTCTGCCCATACAGTCTATTGACTGTACAACATAGAAAAGACCCTTTGGCCCATCGAGTGCACTGACAATATTACCATTAAATCACACATAAGAAGAACATAAGAAATAGGAGCAGGAGTAGGCCATCTAGCCCCTCGAGCCTGCCCCGCCATTCAATAAGATCATGGCTGATCTGACGTGGATCAGTACCACTTACCCGCCTGATCCCCATAACCCTTAATTCCCTTACCGATCAGGAATCCATCCATCCGCGCTTTAAACATATTCAGCGAGGTAGCCTCCACCACCTCAGTGGGCAGAGAATTCCAGAGATTCACCACCCTCTGGGAGAAGAAGTTCCTCCTCAACTCTGTCTTAAACCGACCCCCCTTTATTTTGAGGCTGTGTCCTCTAGTTTTAACTTCCTTACTAAGTGGAAAGAATCTCTCCGCCTCCACCCTATCCAGCCCCCGCATTATCTTATAAGTCTCCATAAGATCCCCCCTCATCCTTCTAAACTCCAACGAGTACAAACCCAATCTCCTCAGCCTCTCCTCATAATCCAAACCCCTCATCTCAGGTATCAACCTGGTGAACCTTCTCTGCACTCCCTCCAATGCCAATATATCCTTCCTCATATAAGGGGACCAATACTGCACACAGTATTCCAGCTGCGGCCTCACCAATGCCCTGTACAGGTGCATCAAGACATCCCTGCTTTTATATTCTATCCCCTTCGCAATATAGGCCAACATCCCATTTGCCTTCTTGATCACCTGTTGTACCTGCAGACTGGGCTTTTGCGTCTCATGCACAAGGACCCCCAGGTCCCTTTGCACGGTAGCATGTTTTAATTTGTTTCCATTGAGATAGTAATCCCATTTGTTATTATTTCCTCCAAAGTGTATAACCTCGCATTTCTCAACGTTATACTCCATTTGCCATATCCTCGCCCACTCACTCAGCCTGTCCAAATCTCTCTGCAGATCTTCTCCGTCCTCCACACGATTCACTTTTCCATTTTCCAGCACTCGTCCCATATACTTGAATATTATGATATTTCCAGTGCCCATCCAAGTGATATCTCCTTGTCAGGCCTGGTGTCATATTTTGTTAAATTCCACTCTTGAGAAGCACCTTTGGGCGTCCTATTGCATTAAAAGGTGATATAGAAATGCAAGCTGTTGTTGAAAGTGCAATGTTAGATGTTGGGTGAGATTGGAATCAGGCCTTCTGTGATGTTCTTCATGGTTAGATTGCTTGCTGAAACTCGCTATCGCTGCTAGAGACAAGAGGTATAATCACATATGGGAAGTATGAGAGATCTCCTAATGTCTGTAAAACCAGCAGAAGTGTCAGCACCTTCTGGAGACACAGTGAGAAAATCATGCAAAAATGCATCAAGGGATGATCTAGTTTAGTGTGGAATGCTTGCAATTCAGTTCAGGGCTACGAGAACGTGCTCAGTGGAATGCAGCTGGTCAGGCTAGTGTAGATTGTAATGTCAGACTGATATCTTAGAGTTTTTGTTCAATTACCTCAGGGAGTCATGGAGAAGCTTCATAGAGATTTCTCTCCTTGGACATTTTCCATGTGATTACTCACCTCCCTCAGGAGATTAAATAAATTGGTGAAAGTCTACAGCAGTGCAGATTGTACTTGGGGTTATTGGAAGAAATAGGATTGATGGCACAATTCCATACTTTCTTGTGTTGCTACAGGCCCTGTACATAGCAGAGGAATAAAACAGTTTGTGTCTCCAGTCTCCATTTACCATTACCACAGCACTGAAGCCAATATCTGAGAGCAGGATAACAACCCCTGCCGGTGATAAAGGAGCTTGTGCTGAGTTCCATCGAAGCAGCAGTTATGCATAATCCTTGTCTCCCGAGCACTGGGGCAGCACAGTGGCACAGTGGTGAGCACTGCTGCTTTACAGCGCCAGGGACCCAGGTTCGATTCCTGGCTTGGGTCACTGTCTGTGCGGAGGTTGCATGTTCTCCCCGTGTCTGCGTGGGTTTTCTCCAGGTGCTCCTCCCACAATCCGAAAGACGTGCTGGTTAGGTGCATTGGCCATGCTAAATTCTCCCTCAGTGTACCCGAACAGGCGCCAGAGTGTGGTGACTGGGGCATTTTCACAGTAACTTCACTGCAGTGTTAATGTAAGCCTACTTGTGACACAAACACTTGAATGTCTCACAGCGTCATTTTCTGACAATCTTTTCCGAGCAGTCGGTTGGCATTTACTACCCATCCACAATTGCCCAGAATAAGTTGTGATGCTACTGAGCAGCTTGCCTGGTGATGCGCGACAATCGAGCACGAGACACAAGGCTTCAGTAATTGAAGGCTTTTATTGACAAACAATGGAACTATTTAAACACGAGTACACCATTCCAGACTGGAGGGGTCCCGCCTGAGCAGAGGGTCTTATACCTCTCCCAGGAGGCGGGGCCCGACTGGGATGTGCCATAACAGCATCCACCACAGGTATATTAATCCCACAGTGTAAACACCCTAGCCCAACAACAACATTATAACAACCCCACAGTGTCAACACCCTAACCCAACAGCAACATTAGAATAACCCCACAGTGGTAACCAACGATGGTTCACCACATTCACCCCTCCTTTGAAAACAAAGGCCGGCGGGGTGCGAAAACAGATTACATATATACAAAAAAAAATCTACAAGTCCAGACGGTCTGGAGGACCGCACCGTCGTTGTGACCTCCTCAATACCGGTTGTGACACCGGAGCAGGTGCTTGCGGTGGCGTTCTCTCCAAAACAGCGTCCGGCTGTCCCCTCGAGGACTCATGGGCCGGTTGACCCTGGTGAAGCGGTGGTGCAGGGGATCCCGGTACCTTCTGCGGTGGCGCCGATCTCCGAGTCTCAGGCAAGCTGTACATGGGAGTATAACTGTTATGCACTGGTCCCGGTGCTGACCGCGCCACGTCCGGGGAAGAAATAAGCGATAGGGGATTCGTGACAGGGGGTATGGGAGCGACAGGAGTTGCTACGTCCCCTGCGGGCGCCAGGTCTCGGATCGAGACTGTGTCCTCTCGCCCGTCAGGATATGCCACATAGGCATACTGAGGGTTGGCGTGGAGGAGGTGGACCGGTTCGACCAAGGGGTCGGACTTGCGGGCCCTTACATGTCGCCGCAGAAGGACGGGTCCTGGGTACGTCAACCAGGCTGGTAAAGATATCCCCGAGGACGACTTCCAAGGGAATGAGAACATCCTCTCGTGGGGAGTAGCATTGGTTGCCGTACACAGGAGGGAGCGAATGGAGTGAAGCGCATTTGGAAGGACCTCCTGCCAATGGGAGACTGGAAGGCCTTTGGACTGCAGCGCCAATAGGACAGCCTTCCAGACTGTAGCATTCTCTCTCTCCACCTGTCCGTTGCCCCTAGGGTTGTAACTCGTGGTTCTACTAGAGGCAATCCCGTATGAGAGCAGGAATTGCCGCAAGTCGTTACTCATGAACGACGAGCCCCTGTTGCTATGTATATAGCAGGGGTACCCGAACAGGGTAAAAAGGTCACGGAATGCCTTGATCACCGTGGCAGTCGACGTGTCCGCACAGGGGACAACAAACGGGAACCGGGAGTACTCATCTATGATGTTAAGAAAGTACACGTTCCGGTCTGTTGAGGGAAGGGGGCCCTTAAAATCCACACTCAGCCTCTCGAAGGGGCGAGTGGCCTTGACCAATTGTGCCCGGTCAGGTCGGTAAAAGTGCGGTTTGCATTCCGCGCAAATCCGACAGCTTCTTGTTACTGACCTGACATCCTCCACCGAGTAGGGCAGGTTGCGGGCTTTGATGAAGTGGTAGAGCCGAGTGACCCCAGGATGGCACAGATCATTATGGAGGGCGTTCAAGCGGTCCTCCTGCATGGTAGCGCATGTTCCGCGCGAGAGAGCATCCGAGGGCTCATTGAGTTTCCCTGGATGATACATAATATCGTAATTATAGGTGGAGAGCTCAATTCTCCACCGCAAGATCTTGTCATTCTTGATCTTGCCCCTCTGCGTATTATTGAACATAAACGCCACGGATCGCTGGTCCGTGATCAGGGTGAACCGCTTCCCCGCCAGGTAATGGCGCCAGTGTCTGACGGCCTCCACAATAGCCTGGGCCTCCTTCTCCACCGCTGAATGCCGAATTTCGGGACCTTGAAGGGTGCGGGAAAAAAACGCGACGGGCCTGCCTGCCTGGTTTAGTGTGGCGGCCAGGGCGAAATCAGATGCATCACTTTCCACCTGAAAAGGGATGGATTCATCCACCGCGTGCATCGTGGCTTTCGCAATGTCGCTTTTCAATGCCTTGAAGGCCAATTGGGCCTCTGGCGTGAGTGGGAAAGTCGTGGACTTGATGAGCGGACGGGCTTTGTCCGCGTAGTTGGGGACCCACTGCGCATAATAAGAGAAGAAGCCGAGGTATCTCCTCAGTGCTTTTGCGCTAGCGGGCAAGGGAAGTTCGGTAAGGGGGCGCATACGGTCTGGATCAGGGCCAATGACCCCGTTTTCCACCACGTATCCCAGGATAGCTAACCTGCGCGTACGGAATACACACTTCTCCCTGTTGTAGGTCAGATTCAGGCGAGACGCAGTGCGCAAAAAGTTCTGGAGGTTTGTGTCATGGTCCTGCTGGTCATGGCCGCAGATGGTGACATTATCCAGGTACGGGAAGGTAGCCCGCAACCCGTTCTGGTCCACCATTCGGTCCATAGCACGCTGGAAGACCGAGACCCCATTGGTGACACCAAATGGAACTCTAAGAAACTGATACAGACGACCATCTGCCTCAAAAGCCGTGTATTGTCGGTCCTCTGGGCGGATGGGGAGTTGGTGGTAGGCGGACTTAAGGTCTATGGTGGAGAACACCCGGTACTGCGCAATCTGATTGACCATATCAGATATGCGCGGGAGAGGATACGCATCCAGCTGCGTATATTGATTAATGGTCTGACTGTAGTCGATGACCATCCGGGGTTTGTTCCCGCTCTTAACCACCACGACCTGTGCTCTCCACGGACTAACGCTGGACTGTATGATCCCTTCTTTGAGGAGCCGCTGAACCTCAGATCTGATGAAGATCCGGTCTTCAGCGCTGTAACGCCTACTTTTAGTAGCGATAGGCTTGCAGCCTGGTACCAGATTCTTAAATAAAGAGGGTGTGGTGATCTTTAGTGTGGAAAGATTGCATGCGGGGCGCTTTGGACGATTTGGAGGCTGCGGCTGATTCCCTACTGCCAGCGAAGGGAGTGGCCCACCGTACTGTAGGATCACACTCTTCATGTGGACCATAAAGTTTAGTCCGAGGAGAATTGGCGCGCAAAGATGCGGCAACACAAGGAGCCTGTATCGCTCGTAAATTGTGCCCTGCACTTCCAGAGTTACCACACAACGTCCTTGGATCGGTACAGACCGGGACCGTGATGCCATAGAAATTGTCTGTTTGGCAGGTAGAACCCGGAGTCCACACCTCTTTGCAGTGTCAGGGTGAATAAAACTCTCAGTGCTCCCGCTGTCAAACAGACAATACACAGTACGACCATTTACCTTAATGTTGATCATTGAACAGTCAAGCCTGTGATGCTTAGCCTGATCCAGGGTGATCGATGCCACCGTTGGCCCTTGGACGTCACTGCATGCAGCCGAGGTTGATGCTGAGGACCCCTGCTGGTCGCTCCTGGTCGTCGTCGACCAAGATGGCCGCCCCCATGAATCGCACATGGTTGAGGGCGCCAAGCGTAGCGACTCCTGGTGGTCATCCTCCTCCTCCGCCAGCCACAATGGCGTCGTCCTGGGCTCGCACGTGGTCGGACCGTGTGGGTACTGCGACGCCGATGGAGATGATCTCCGTTCTGGAGGGTCACAGGCTGCACTGCCATTCTTGGGCTTCGATCTGCAGACTTTCGCGTAGTGCCCCTTTTTACCGCATTGATTGCAGATCACCGTTTTAGCAAGACACTGTTGCCGTGGATGCTTGGCTCCTCCGCAAAAATAGCACCGCGGGCCGCCTGGGGCTGCCGCCGTCGTCGGGTCGATATGGGAGCGCGAGCCCGTGGGGCGAGGAGGGATTTGTGACTGCTCCTGCCACGTTGTCTCCACATGGTCCTCTGGATACAGGGCCAAGCTTTTCGACGCCGCCTCCAGCATTTCAGCCATCTCCATCGCTTGGGTCAGGTTGAGATTCCCTTTCTCCAACAGCTTGAGCCGGATGTACGAAGACCCTACCCCTGCCACAAACGCATCTCGGGCGAGGTCGTACATGTACTGCTCAGCCGACACAGCTTTGCAGTCGCAGCCCCTGGCAAGCTGCAAGAGCTCATTGGCGTAGTCCTCCATGGTTTCGCCCGACTGCCGACGTCGTGTAGCAAGGAGGTAACGAGCGTGGATCTCGTTGGGAGGTCTCGTGTATCGCTTTTTCAAGAGCTCGAGGGCCCTCGGGTAAGTGGTAGCCGCACGAATCGCGAGGTAGACAGTGTCGCTTACCCTCGCATGGAGGACCTGGAGTCTGTCGTTATCCGTAGTAACTGCTGCAGAGGCTGCCAGGTAGTCCTCGAAACACTTCAGCCAGTGGTCGAAGGTGTTAGAGGCGCCGACCGCACGTGGATCCAGCGTCAGACGCTCTGGCTTTAGCATTTGTTCCATACTCTCCTTTCTGTCGAGAGTTTCGTGTTTGTCAATAAAATTGATGCGCGACAATCGAGCACGAGACACAAGGCTTCAGTAATTGAAGGCTTTTATTGACAAACAATGGAACTATTTAAACACGAGTACACCATTCCAGACTGGAGGGGTCCCGCCTGAGCAGAGGGTCTTATACCTCTCCCAGGAGGCGGGGCCCGACTGGGATGTGCCATAACAGCATCCACCACAGGTATATTAATCCCACAGTGTAAACACCCTAGCCCAACAACAACGTTATAACAACCCCACAGTGTCAACACCCTAACCCAACAGCAACATTAGAATAACCCCACAGTGGTAACCAATGATGGTTCACCACACCTGGTCTCTTCAGTTTGGGGTTGACCATGTTGATGTGGGTCTTGGAGTCATGACCAGATTGAGTAAGGACGTCAAGCGAAAGGATATTAGTGAATCTGTTGAAACATAGAAAACAGAAGCAGGAGTAGGCTATTTGGCCCATCAATCCAGCTTCACCTTTCACTTTGATCATGGCTGATCATCAAATTCAATACCCTGATCCTGCTTGCTCCCCATATCCATCGATCCCTTTGGCTCCAAGATCTTTATTTAATCTCTTCTTGAAATCAATTAAAATTTTGGTCTCAGTTGCTTTCTCTGGTAGTGAATTCCACAGGTTCACCACTCTCTGGGTGAAGAAACTTCTCCTCACCTCAGTCCTAAAAGGTTTACCCCTTATCCTCAAACTATGAGCCCTCGGACTCCCCACCATTGGGAACATTTTTTCCGAATCGACCATGTCTACAGAAACATAGAGAAAGGTTTACAATAATCCATCACTGTTACTGATAGAGGCGCTTAAACTCAATTAAAATCTGGAGAACTGAAATCACATTCTCTGGATTACTAGTCCAGTCCCATAATAACTACAAGCTTAACTCGTATGCATTGCATGTGCACTTGCTGTTAGTGGACTGATAATTCTATCAGAGAAAATTGCTTGTATGGAGCCTTCAATAAAAATCTAAAGAATTTGTTCTGTAAGGTGTTAGTCATCCCCATCTGGTGCACTATGTGCAATTCATATGAAGGATGTTGATAGAGGTGAGGAATGGGTTTCAGCAGTTTACGCTGGAAGTAAGACCCCTATTTTACGGTTTGCACAGGGAAACACAGAACTTTGCAATTTAACCTATGAAATAAGAGTATACACCTCAGGTTTCAATGTAATAAAAACAGAATTTAACTTTGCTTCATGTATAAGGACACCAGTCTTCTTCAGTGTTTGTCTCTGTGACAGGCTGATTAAATTGATGAAATGGCAGCCTACAGTCAACCTGTCTCATGGCAAAGGTGTATGACTATAGCAAAATAGGATAAGATTGCAGTTCCAAAATGCAAACATTCCCCTTTCCATATCAAACAAAGTATACAAACATCCCCGTTCTCTTCGCGGACAGACACATTTGAATATATGATCCTGGGCAAACTTTTACAAGAAAAATTCTAAGTGTCCAGCCTGAAAATGAGAGAGTTGCAGATCCATTTTGGGTGAGTTTTTACTCCAAATCTTGTGCACATTGTGCTTGAAAAAATGGGCTAGACTGTTTCTAGCTATTAGAGGCAGTTGGCCGGGCTGAACTGGACAGCCTGCTTCTTCAAACAGCAGAAGGAGCTATTGCGCATGTGCAGACCCCTGTGTCTGCACATATGCAATTCTAACAGCAGAGGCGGTTAGAGAGAGAGAGAGCTGTCAGGCCCCTGCTGTAGCAGCCAGCCTCAACCAAACCATTTCCCCCTCAATCGCAGGGCCCAGAGCCGATTGCGAGCCACACACCGCCTGGAAATATTGCCCCAGCCGCCCAGACAGATCCCACCCGATCATGATGCAGAGTGGCAGCCGGCCCCCCTGCCTCCCTCCCATCGATCATTGGCAGAGCGGCAGCGTGCCCCCTCCCTCCCCCACCAATCGCAGCTGCAGCATGCCCAGTGGGCAGTACCAAGGTGCCTGGGGGCACTGCCAAGGTGCCAGGCTGGCACTGCCCAAGGGGCAGCCCTCCCTTGGCCTTGACCTTCCCGGGGGGGCCTCAGTGGCCTCCGGTTCCACCGGCGAGGGCAAAACGACTGTTCCCGGTTCATGGAGAGCAGGTATTTTCCTTGCCATAAAGACAAGTGAGCCCGAATGATTGAGCGCCTTCTTCAGTGTCTGTCTCTGTGAGAGGCTTTATTGAGCTGATTGGAAATGGCAGCCTGTACTCAGTCTGCCTCATGGCAGATTGTCATAGTTATGACACGCTAGGTAGTACACTTAGTAAGATTGCATTTTGAAAACCCAAACATCCCACTTTTCATATTGAACAAAGAATACGAACAAATTTAATCAGTCACAATACCCCACTGACTCTGAAAGTAAATGGACAGAATCACAGAACACAATCCCCAATACTTGGTAATAATTTAAGATTCCCAGAAATGAATTCTGTTTTCAACCACCTTAAACAAATGATAAGTAGACTATTATCCTGGTTAGAAAGAAAGGTTAAGTGAATAGGGCTACTTTTTTTTTGCTTGAAAAATATAGCTTGAAGCGATGCATAGATATCGGGGACTCAAGTAAAAAATGAATTAAGAATAATGAGGAAAGTCAGGTATAAAGGGCAGGACTTTCCTCTCGGCTACACTTTCTATTCAATTCATCTGAATTTGGTGAAAGATTAAGGAAGTTTAACCAAAATTACATTCAGTGTGAATTGAGTTTCTGCGATCATTGGCACTAGTCTCTAACATTTGTGCTAGAAGTTGCTCCCACTCACATTATGAGCGGGATTTTCCGGTCACGCTCGCCCCAAAACCGGAAAACCTCGCAGAGGTCAACGGACCTTTGACGGGCAAGACGGGAAAATGTTGCTGTACATCACGGGGGGGGGGGGGGGGGGTTACACCATGAGGATTTATAGTGAATTATGCCTATTTGGAGGCCTGTGAGGAGGCTCCTTAAACTTCAGATTTTATTTTAGGTGCAATAACACATTTTAAAAGCTATTTTGTTTTTTGTTTTAAAGCATTAGGTAACATTCCAGAGTGCGCCAATGCAGGAAATGCTTTGGGATTTTTTCAGCTAATTTTCAAGTATTTAAAGTTATGTTACTCGCAGGCAGTGGGCTTGGCACTCTGATTAAAATCTCTTTTCTTGCGATAAACCCATTTTCAACTGTATTAAGCAAACTGCACCAGATTACCACTCCTAAATACATCAAGGAATATTTAATGCAATTTTACTTTAGAAATTACATTCTAAAACATCACCAAAAGTGGGGAGTTTAGACATCCATCATCAAGAGTGCCTGAGTTCCACTATTACACTGGTGGCACAGTGGTTAGCACTGCTGGCTCGCAGTAGACCCGGGTCCAATTCCCGGCTTGGGTCACTGTCTGTGTGGAGTCTGCATGTTCTCCCCGTATCTGTGTGGGTTTCCTCCGGATGCTCCAGTTTCCTCCCACAATCCGAAAGACATGCTGGTTAGGTGAATTGACCATGCTAAATTCTCCCTTAGTGTACCCAAACAAATGCCGAAATGTGGCGACTAGGGGATTTTCACAGTAATTTTATTGTAGTGTTAATGTAAGCCTACTTGTGACAACTACTGACTGAGTTGGCCTAGTCCTAAAGGATACAGCTGCTTGAGCACATTTCCACACCATCTGACGAAGGAGCAGTGCTCCGAAAGCTTATGGTATTTGCTACCAAATAAACCTGTTGGACTTTAACCTGGTGTTGTGAGACTTCTTACTGTGTTCACCCCAGTCCAACTCCGGCATCTCCACATCATGACTGGGTCTGTGACAGGTGGTGAGGGATCTAACAAAAGGGAAAAACATGCTTGACCTCATCCTCATCATTCTACCTGTTGCAGCTGCATCTGTCCATGACAGCAGTGGGAGGAGTAATCACTGCACAGTCCTTGTGGAGATGAAGTCCTGTCTTCACATTGAGGGTATGCTCCATCATGTTGTGTGGCACTATCGCTGTGCTAAATGGGAGAGATTGCAAATAGATCGAGCAACTCAAAACTGGGGAACCATGAGGTGCTGTGAGCCATCAGCAGCAGCAGAATTATACTCAGCCACAATCTGTAGCCCACCTTATCCCCCATTCTATCGTGACCACCATGGCAGGGGCTCAGCTCTGTTCAATAAAGAGTGCACAAAAGGGCATGCCAGGAGCAGCAGCAAGCATGCCTCAAAATAAAGTGTCAACCTGCTGAAGTTACAACACAGAACAGGATAAAGATAATGTCACCATAATCCCAGATGACCATAGGCTGCTCTCTCCTTTGAGGGGGAGAGCTGACTGGTGGTGATTTAACCTGCGGCCCACCACACTTCAGGTGACAGGCAAGATTGAGAAGGCAGGTCTTCATGAGTAACTTCAGTCAAGGAACAGAGAACAAAGAAAATTACAGCACAGGAACAGACCCTTCGGCCCTCCAGACTTCCACCGACCATGCTGCCCGTCTGAACTAAAACCCCTACCCTTCCGGCGACCGTATCCCTCTCTTCCCATCCTATTCATGCATTTGCCCATATGCCCCTTATAAGTCAGTCGGTAGTAGAATTAAACCCACGCCGTTGGCATTGCTCTGAATCACAAACCAACCGTCCAGCCAACTGAGCTAACTGGCCCCCAGAACTATTTGCATACCAAACAGCAAGAACAACATATGATTGACAGAACTAAGATTCCACAACCAACAGATCAGATCAAAGTTCTGCAGTTCTGCCACATCCAGTCATGAATGGTGGTGAGAAATTAAACAACTGGAGGAAGAGGGTGCACAAATATCCCCAACCTCAATGATAGGGGAGGCGACATCAGTGCAAAACAAAGGCTGAAGCATTTGCAACCATCTTCAGCCAGAAGTGCTGAGTGGATGATCTACCTTTGTCTTCTCTGGATGTCCCCAGCATCATAGGTGCCCGTCTTCAGCCAATTCTATTCACGCTATGTGATATCAAGAAACAGCTGAAGGAATTGGATATGGGCAGAATTCCAACAATAGTTCTGAGGACCTGTGCTCTAAAACTAGACACATCCATAGCCAAGCTGTTACCATACAGCTACAACACTAGCATCTACTCAACAATGTGGAAAATTGCCCAAGTATGTCCTGTACACAAAAAGCAGGACAAATCCAACCTGGCCAGTTATCACCCCATCGGTCTACTCGCAATCATCAGCAAAGTGATGGCAAGTGTTGCTGACAGTGCTATCATGCAGCACTTACTCAGCAATAACCTGCTCAATTACACATTGAGTTCCATCAGGGCCGCTCAGCTCCTGAACTAATTACAGCCTTGTTCCAAGTACAAACAAAAGAGCTGAACTCAGGAAGTGAGATGAGAGTGAGTGCCTTTGACATCAAGACATACTTGATCGAGCGTGGCATCAATGATATCTAGCAAAACCAGAGTCAATGGGGTACAGTGTCAATCATCTCAGTCCCAGGACATCATTGAAGATATTCCTCTGTGTAATGGACATAGACCTAACCATCTTCAACTGCTTCATCAATGACCTTCCCTGCATAATAAGATCAGAAGTGGTGATGTTTGCTGATGAGTGCACAATGTTCAGCATGATTCACACCTCATGAATAGAGCTGTCTGTGTCCATGTACAACTAGACGTGGACAACATTCATGCTAGACGAATAACTAGCAAGTAACATTAGCACCATACAAGTGCCAGTCAATGACCACCTCCAACAAGAGAAAATTTAACCGTCTCGCTTTGACGTTCGATGGCATTACAATCGCTGAATCCCCCACAAGCAACATCCTGGGGTTTCCCATTGTTCAGAAACTGAATTGGGCCAACCATATAAATACCATGGCTATCAGAGCAGTCATGATGTGGAGATGCCGGCGTTGGACTGGGGTAAACACAGTAAGAAGTACCTGGTGTTGTTAAACTTCTTACTGTATCAGAGCAGGCCAGAGGTTAGGAATCCTGCAGCAAGTAACTCACTTTCTGACTATTCAAAGCTTGTCCACCATCTAAAAGGCACAAGTCAGGAGTGTAATGGAATACTCTCCACTTGTCTAGATGGGATCAGTTCCGACATCACGCAAGAAGCTCAACACCATCCAGGACAAAACAACACACCATTGGCTACTTTAAACATTCACTCCCACCAACACTGATGCTTAGTGGCAGCAGTGTGCACCACCCAAAGATACACTGCAGCAGCTCACCAAGGCTTCTTCACCAACACATTCGAAACCCAACAACTTCTATCACCTGGAAGGACAAAGGCAGCAGGTGCATGGGAACACCACCAGCTGCAAGTTCCCCTCCAAGCCATACACCAACATGACTTGGAAATATATCACCATTCCTTCACTGTCTCTGGGTAAAATGCTGAAACTCCCTCCCGAACAGCACTGTGGGTGTATTTACACCACGTGAACTCAAGAAGGCAGCTCATAACCACTTTCTCAAGGGCAGTTAGAGATAGACATTAAATGCTGGCCTAGCCAGCAACACCCACATCCTGTAAAATAATTTTTTAAAGCACCCTATTGTACTGATTAATGACAGAATTTGCATTTGGCGATAGGCAAATGAGTTTGGGTGGAAACTTAAGGATGGAAATTTCTCTAAACTGGTGCAATTTTGAGTGTAAATTATGCCTGGATTACTTATTCACCAGAACTCTACCACATTGCCCACCACGGAATCGGAGTGGGTGAGGGTCTGACAATGAAAATCTGTTGACCTCGGGTGGGAATTTCCGGTCTCGCTCAAACGAGGCTGTAAAACTCCCGCCCATTTTGTCCAAAGTGGAAATTTCAGGCTGTGTAAATTTTTCAAAAGACAATGAAGTGGGCTCCTGGAGAGAAGAGATTGGGGGGATACGTTGAGAACATGGATAATTTTGCAAAACCTATCAGCCTTTTCTTGTGACTTTGTCCTTGCCAACATTTGTCATTCCATCCACATCGCTGAAACAGATTTTCTGACTATTATCACATTGTTGTTTGTGGGAGCTTGCCGAGTGCAAATTGGTTGCCTCATTTCCAATCACAGTGACTACTCCTTGCGACATTTCATTGACACCGAGGTGTCCTCAGGTCACGAATGGTGGCATATAAATGCAAGTCTTGTTACTCAAGATCTTCTGTTTTGTCAGATACATCGGCAATGAGTGAGTTAATGTGTAGTGTGATCAGTGTGAATATCTGCCATTCGCACACCCCCCGTCTCTTCCCCCGCCTCACTGACACACGTATACAAACACAAACACACACACACACACACACATTGTGAGGCTGTCATTACCTCACTGCTCTCTTCTGCTGTGCTGCTTGTCAAACTTTCCCTCCAGGGACAAGAAGGTAGGAATGTCATTTTGGCTCCACTATTAAAGTGCTGAGGTGCTTACAAATTATCAACACTGTTTCCACATCCACTAGTGATGTTTGACCTCCTTGGAGCCGGGAGGATCTTGGGAACAGCTTCTTGCATGCTAATGAATCTGGTAAAAGCTATTTATGTGATCTGAGTGGCGGTTCTCTTTCATTGTGGCTGCTGATTTGAATAATTCAGCGCAGTCTGGTCTCTAGGGCACCATTGTCTTCAGTGAAGGCAAATCAGCTGCGTGGACGGCCCTGTTAAGAGGCCCCAACCTGCTGCCTCTCCTCCGTAAATCAGGATTAATGAGGCAGGGGTGGAAACCCAAAGCCCAGTGCAGCTATTGAGGCAGTAAGCAACCTGACAAAGCACTCTGATGCTGCAGCTGCCTTTGATTTCCTTCAAGCTGCCTCTCTTCCTACTCCACCCTTCCCTTTGCCAACTACACACTTGTTGATAGCCAACCATTTCCTGCTTCTCACTGAGAATTCTTCGGCCCTCCCAACGTCATCAAATCTTTGCATATCCCACATCTTGCCCATCAGCACTCCCATGCCTGTCCAGCTCCTTCCTTGTTGGAAGAACAGCCCAAAGCCTGTAAGAATTGATCCTGGCAACCCTGGTACCAACCTCCAGTCTGTTGGCACTCGAATGTCTTCAATCGCACCAACAGCTTGGGATCAGAGATATTTACTTTTCTCAAGCCCATGCATTTTTAGAAATCTTAAACCACAGCTTGGTATGGCTCCTGCTCTGACCAAGACTGCAACAAACTACAAAGGGTTGTGAGTGTAGCCCAGTCCATCATGCAAACCAGCCTCCCATCCATTGACTCCGTCTACACTTCCTGCTCGGAAAAGCAGCTAGCATAATCAAGGATCCCATGTATCACAGACATATGCTCTTCCACCTTCTTCCAGTGGAAAAAAGAAAGAAAAGTCTGAGATTGACTCAAGAACAGCTTCTTCCCTGCTGCCATCAGACTTCTGAATGGATCTACCTTATACTAAGTTGATCGTTCTCTACACCTTAGCTATGACTGTAACACTACATTCTGCATCCTCTCCTTTCCTTCTCACCTATGTACTCTATGAATGGTATGCTTTGTCTGTATAGCATGCAAGAAACAATATTTTTCACTGTATCCCAGCACATGTGACAATAATAAATCAAATCAAATCAAATCAACTCTTATCTTACACCTTGTATCTCTTGTCCACCTAATTTCTAATATGAAGGAAAAAACAAATTTGGATTGCACCGAGCTACTCACTGCTGGTCTGTGTCATAGATACACACCTCTGTGTCTTTGTTATAGGCAGAATGAAGCAAATGGTTTGCTCCCTGCTTGAGTCACTGTCTGTGTGGAGTCCGCACGTTCTCCCTGTGTCTGCGAGGGTTTCCTCCCACAGTCCAAAAGACGTGCTGGTTGGGTGCATTGGCTTTGCTATATTTTCCCTCAGTGTATCCGAACAGGTGCCGGAGTGTGGCGACTAGGGGATTTTCACAGTAACTTCATTGCAGTGTTAATGTAAACCTACTTGTGATACTAATAAATAAACTTTAACTTTAAACTTTAGCCAAAGTTCCGCAAAATTCTCATCTACAACAGGACAGGCTGATTCGTCTTGTTGTTGTGATCCCTGGCCCTGATTAGCCCTGACACCAAAAGGGAAAATGCTGGAAAATCTCAGCAGGTCTGGCAGCATCTGTAAGGAGAGGAAAGAGCTGACATTTCGAGTCCAGATGAACCTTTGTCAAAGCTGACACCTTGTTTGAGTGGGAGAGGTGAATTGTGTGCAGCCACACCTCTTTAAAGGCTACAGTCACTATTGAAAGAGGCAGGTTTATTGTTGCTGAACGTAGAAGATAAGAATTGGCTGCAGTATCCCAACCTGTCATCCATGTTTGGATCAAGTGAGGGTGTTCACTTTGACATCCCAGGGCATGACCCTCCCTGAGGAAATCTGTCAGTTGTCCAACCTGAGATCTATAACATCCAGAGGAATTGAAGGCATGTGAGGATAAAGGTTTACAACCTCGGGAAGTCAACCAAGGGAAGGCTAGACAGCTTTGGATCTTCAGACGGTCTTGAAGGAGGGTAGGGTAATGGCGAGGTATAGGGATTGACAAGTGGTATCCAAATTGCAAGCCGTACTATGACTTGCCTTGTGAGTCAAACCTGAAGTGTTTGAAAACTGCAGGAGTCAACACATGTGGCAGTGAATTTGAAATGGCAACAGCGGTTTTGTCAGACCAGTTCTACAGATCCTGACCGTGTGGGAGTGGGACAATCAGCAGAAACAGGAGAACTGGCAGGGGCTAGAGGGGACCATTTCCAGCAGGAAAGGACCATCAAGATTGGGCGGCCTCAAAAGTTAAGACATCCTGGAATACAATATAGATGGGACACAATCTCCATTCATTCGCCACTTAAATCCCACTCCAAATATTTGCCTTCTCCTTTTGCCCTGAGCCCAATCTTAATTTTTTTTTAACTTACTGGGTGAATTGGGAGTTTGTCCATTCTCTTTTTGACATTCAAGTCATCATCCCAGCAGTAGATGATAGATAGTTAAATTAGTTAACAACTCAGTTACTTTGCTCAGATTGAGAGTTGCTCCAGCTTCAGCTTAGTTCAATACAAAGACTTTGACCAGGTCGATCCCACGCCTTCATGACAATGCAAAAATGCAATCAGTAAGAGTTTGGTTCCTCAGCCTCTGATCATATTTCACTGATTCAAGATCTAAATGCCACTCTTGATGGATATCCAGATAACCAGAAAAAAACTAAAGCTCTGGTCAACCTTGGACTGACACATGAATAGAGGAAGAGGATTGAATGACTTTGAATCAGAGCATTGCATACAGGAGTTGGGATGCTACGTTGCAACTGTCCAAGACATTGGTAAGGTCACATTTTGGAGTGCTGTGTACAATTCTAGTTGCCCTGTTATAGGAAAGATGTTATTAAACTGGAAAGTGTGCAAAAACTATTTACAGGCATGTTCCTGGGACTGGAAGGTTTGAATTATAAGGAGAGACTGGATAGGCTGGGGCATTTTCCCCTGGAGCTTAGAGGATGAGGGGTGACCTTATAGAGGTTTATAATATCATGAGGGCCATCGATAAGGTGAATAGCCAAGGTCTTTCCCCAAGGGTAGGGGAGTCCAAAACTAGAGGACGTAGATTTAAGGTGAGAGGGAAAAGATTTAAAAGGGTTCTGAGGGGCAACTTTTTCACGCAGAGGGTGGTGTGTATATGGAATGAGCTGTCGGGGAGGTGGTAGAGGCGGGAACAATTACAGCATTTAAAAGACATTTGGACAGGTACATGGATGGGAACGGTTTAGAGGTATATGGGCTAAACATAGGCAAATGGGACTAGTTCAGTTGAGGCAACCTGGTCAGCATGGACGAGTTGGGCCATAGGGCCTGTTTCCATCCTGTATATCTCTATGACTATGATGGTAAGAGTGGACCAAGCATCTCAGGGTAGATGCTCAAGATTGACATCAAGTAAACGTCAACAATAGCAGTATGAGATTCTTTATGGATAAAGAAATCAGAATAGGAAATAAAAGAACAAGCCCGCACAGACAATGATGTTACTATCACAAATTGGCGACAGTTTGTCTGCAACACGATGAAACAATGTTCTAATTATGTCACTCAATACCTCCTCTGGCAGCACATCAATATTGTATGTTTAGGAAAAAAAAATCAGCACATGAGAGGGGTTACTGTGTGATTGAACCGTGAGGAGATTTTGGGACCTGACTTTTCAAAGTTTTAAAAAGACATGAAAGGATGCTTAATAAGGAGTTCAAATTCCTTTTCATCTCACCTGGTGAAAGTCAATAGAGAATGGAACAAAGATTTCACATTCACTCTTTGTACCTCTCCTCACAAGGTCTTTTACTGTTGAGTTTATCCACAACGTAAGTAGGCTTTACATGAGAGAGTATTTTCTGTAACAATGTGAGCCTTCAGAAACAAACACACCTAAACTGTAACAATTCTGACACAATTCGATAGATTCTTGAAGGCTTCCTGCAGACAGGAAAGTAGCAAATGTCACACCACTTTTTCAGAAAGGAAGGAGAGAGAAAATAGAGAACAACAGACGCCTTGGTTTGACGTCAGTAACAGGGAAAATGTTAGAATCTGTAATGAAGGATGTGATCACCGGACACTTAGAAAATAATAGTAGGATTGAGAAGAGTCAACATGGATTTATTATTAAAGGGAAATAATGTTTGGTAAACCTGTTGAAGTTTTTTTGAGGGTGTTTCTTGTGTCATTGGTAAAGAGGAATCAATGGAATCAGTGGAATCAGAAGAGAATCCTTACAGTGCAGAAGGAGGCCATTTGGCCCATTGAGCCTGTACCGACAGCAACCCCACCCAGGCCCTATCCCCATAATCCCAAGTATTTACCCTGCTAGTCCCCCGAACAGTAAGGGGCAATTTAGCATGGCCAAATAACCTAACCTGCACATCTTTGGACTATATTTGTAGTGTATTCGGATTTTCTGAAGATTTTTGGTAAGGTCCCAGACAGGAGGCTAGTAAACACAATTAGAGCATATGGGATTGAGGTAATATAGTGGCATGATTGAGAACTGGTCAACAGGCAGTAGAGACAGGCAGTTGGTCATTATCAGAGTGGCAGGCTCTAACTAGTGGGTGACTACCACAATGATCAGTGCTTGCGCCACAACTGTTTGCGAACTATACAAATGATTTGGGTGTGGGGACCAAATGTAATATTTCCAAATTTGCTGATGATGCAAAATTTGGTGAGAAGGTAAGTTGTGAGGAGGATGCGAGGAGGCTTCAAGGACAGGCTAAGTGAGCGGGCAAGACATAACACATGATATATAAATGTGAATAAGTGAGAAGTTATCCACTTTGGTAGAAAAATACTGAATGGTTGAGTATTTCTCAAATGATGGGAGGTCTGGGACCATGGACCATCCATTTAAGCTTGAGGCGAGAAAGAATTTCTTCACTGAAAGGATGGTGAATCCTTGGAATTCTCTACAACAGAAGGCTGGGGAAGCTCAATCATTGAGTATCATCAAGTCAGAAATCGATAGATTTCTGGATATGAATGGCTTCAAGGAATATGGGGATAATGGATGATTTGGCGAAGAGATAGCAGATCAGCCATGACTTATTTGAATGGCAGAGCAGACTTGATGAGCTGAATGGACTTCTCCTACACCTGATTCCTTTGTTTTCTAACTCAAGTTAGAATGAGAGGTGTGGGTATGTCTCACTGTAACAGTTAGAGATGTGGGTATGTCTCAGTGTAAGTGAGAGGTGTGGCTATGTCTCAGTGTAACAGTGAGAGGTGTGGTGTGTCTCAGTGTAACAGTGAGAGGTGTGGGTGTGTCTCAGTGTAACAGTGAGAGGTGTGGGTATGTCTCAGTGTAACAGTGTGAGATTTGAGGGAATGTTACAACATGTCACTTAGTTATATTTTTCAAACGCCTCCTTACAATACTCTTTATTTAACCAATGCTTCCCTGTAATATACTGATATTTACTATTATACCCTATACCATTCCCTATAACATTCCATGTCATATTTTGATAGCTTTGCTGCAATACTCTCCAATATATTGCAAATACAGCTCATGGTTCATGTTAATATTTTAGAGGTAATCATAGAATAGAATCCCTTCAGTGCAGAAGGAGGCAATTCAGCCCTTCGAGCCTGCAGTAACTCTCTGACAGAGTATCTCATCCAGGCCCTCCCCCCTGCTCTATCTGTGTAACCCCACGCATTTACCATGGCTAATGAATCTAACCTACACATCTTGGGAAAGTAAGGGACAATTTACCATGGCCAATCCACCTAACCTACACATCTTTGGACACGAAGGGACAATTTAACGTGACTTATCCACCTAACCTGCACATCTTTGGAGTGTGGGAGGAAACCGAAGCAACCGGAGGAAACCCACGCAGACATGGGGAGAATGTGCAAACTCCACACAGGCAGTCACCCAAGGCCAGAATTGAACCTGAATCCCTGGCACTGTGAGGCGGCAGTGCTAAAGAATACTGTGCCACCGTGCCGCCCCCAATGGTCTTTACTGAATTAGAAACAAAGATAGCTGAACTGTGGAAACTTCGTCATGAAAAGAATAATGAAGTTCTTGAACTCCAGTGCCATCTGAAGAATTAAAAAATGAGATGTTGTGCTGTGGAAGAGCAGATTCAAACTTTAAAAGCATATAAGCAAGAAAAAGATTGAGGACCAACAGAGTGAATTAGAAAAGTTTAAGGAACAGTCAGTGGCTCAAGTGACGTTGTTAAGCTTGGATAAAGGTTTTACAGATAGACAATTGAACTCAACAGAGCAGTTGCTGAACTGAACACATATATTAATAAGCTTGGAAAACTAATCGGAGATAAAAGAGTGAACACACATTTGGGTGAAATTGTGGAAAAAAATTGGAAATGAAGGTTCCATTTTTCAAGCACTTACAAGAAGCACATGAACATGTGCAGAAAGCTGTGTCACCTCTCTTGAATGAACCAGAGAATGACTTGAGTAAAGCAGGATATAGATCAGCTGCAGATATGGGTGGAGAAATGGCAGATGGAGTTTAAGGTGGAGTGTGAGGTGCTGTACTTTGGGAGATCAAGTGTTAAGAGTAAGTATACAGTTAATGGCATGACCCTGAACAATATTGATGTACAAAGGGATCTTGGGGTTCAAGTCCATAGCTCCCTGAAAGTGGCCACACAAGAGTGGTAAAGAAGACGTTTGGTATGCTTGCCTTTGTTGGTCAGACAGGTTTATTTGGTAGCAAAAGCCACAATCTTTCGGAACCTTAAGCTCCTTCAGGTGAGTGGGAATTCCCACTCACCTGAAGAAGGAGCTTAAGGCTCCGAAAGCTTGTGGCTTTTGCTACCAAATAAACCTGTTGGACTTTAACCTGGTGTTATTAAACTTCTTACTTTGTTGGTCAGGGCATTGACTACAAGAGTCAGGATGTAATATTGCAGCTTTATAAAACTTTGTAAAGTTTATTTATTAGTCACAAGTAGAAATCATAGAAACCCTACAGTGCAGAAGGAGGCCATTTGGCCCATCGAGTCTGCACCGACCACAATCCCACCCAGGCCCTACCCCCACATATTTACCCACTAATCCCGCTAACCTACGCATCTGAGGACTCTAAGGGACAATTTTTAACCTGGCCAATCAACCTAACCCGCACATCTTTGGACTGTGGGAGGAAACCGGAGCACCCGGAGGAAACCCACGCAGACACGAGGAGAATGTATAGGCTTACATTAACTCTGCAATGAAGTTACTGTGAAAGTTCCCGCGTCACAACACTCCTGCGCCTGTTCGGGTACACTGAGGGAGAATTTAGCATGGTCAATGCACCTAACTAGCACGTCTTTTGGACTGTGGGAGCAAACCGAAACACCCGGAGGAAATCCACGCAAACATGGGGAGAACATGCAGACTGCGCACAGACAGTGACCCAAGCCAGGAAGCGAACCCAGGTCCCTGGCGCTGTGAGTCAGCAGTGCTAACCACTGTGCCACGTTTAGAGTATCGTGTTCAATTCTGGTCGCCACATTACGTGGAGATGCCGGCGTTGGACTGGGGTAAACACAGTAAGAAGTTTAACAACACCAGGTTAAAGTCCAACAGGTTTATTTGGTAGCAAAAGCCACACAAGCTTTCGAGGCTCTGAGCCCCTTCTTCAGGTGAGTGGGAATTCTGTTCACAAACAGAACTTATAAGACACAGACTCAATTTACATGAATAATGGTTGGAATGCGAATACTTACAACTAATCCAGTCTTTAAGAAACAAAACAATGGGAGTGGAGAGAGCATCAAGACAGGCTAAAAAGATGTGTATTGTCTCCAGACAAGACAGCCAGTGAAACTCTGCAGGTCCACGCAACTGTGGGAGTTACAAATAGTGTGACATAAATTCTGATTCTAGGATCGCATGATAAAGACTCAGGAGGAAAAAAGCAGAAATATTTATGTGAAATAGTGTGACATAAACCCAATATCCCGGTTGAGGCCGTCCTTGTGTGTGCGGAACCTGGCTATCAGTTTCTGCTCAGCGACTCTGCGCTGTCGTGTGTCGCGAAGGCCGCCTTGGAGAACGCTTACCCGAATATCAGAGGCCGAATGCCCGTGACCGCTGAAGTGCTCCCCAACAGGAAGAGAACAGTCTTGCCTGGTGATTGTCGAGCGGTGTTCATTCATCCGTTGTCGCAGCGTCTGCATAGTTTCCCCAATGTACAGGCACATTACAGGCAGGATGTGGAGGCTTTGGAGAGGGTGCAGGAGAGGTTTACCAGGATGCTGCCTGGATTAGAGGGTATGAGCTATAAGGAGAGGCTGGACAAACGAGGGTTGTTTTCTCTGGAATGGCGGAGGCTGAGGGGAGACCTGATAGAAATCTATAAAATTTTGAGAGGCATAGTTAGGGTTGATAGTCAGAATCTTTTTCCCAGAGTTGAAATGTCTAATACTGGGGTGCATGCACTTAAGCTGAGAGGGGAAAGTTCAAAGGAGATGTGAGGGGCAAGTTTTTTTTACACAGGGAGAATGGTAGGTGGCTGGAATGTGCTGCCAGGGGTGGTGATGTAGGAAGATAACGATAGGGGTGTTTAAGGGGCTTTTAGATAAGCATATGAATATGCAAGGAATAGAGGGATATGGACCAAGGGCTGGCAGAAAGGATTAGTTTAATTCAGCATAATTTTTGACACAACATCGTGGGCCGAAGGGCCTGTTCCTGTGCTAGACTGTTCCATGTTCCATTTTCTAAAGAGTGGAAAACTCTCTTATTCATCTGGTGTTGATCAAAATCATGAAACAAAAAATATCCTGTTGCGGAGAAAGTCAGTGAGGTAGATAATTTAGAAGCTGGCTGCCAATCTGACATAAACAGTTTCTGTGGAAAGCTTAAAGGCCCCATTGAAGGCAAGTTTCCTTAATGGAGGAGAAGAGGATGGAAAGCCCGATATACTTCCGTACTGAAGTTGAGAACCGTGAGCAACAGTCAGTTGTAGCATACAGCATGACTGAAGTGCATCCATACGTGAAGAGGGGAAAACCGCCAGATTACTGATTTGCGGTTACACAAGAAAGGTCGAAAACCGGCGGTACAAAATAGAAATACACACTGGTCAAGGTGTTGCCAAAGAAAAATTTAGTGTAACTTATTATCTTTGGTTGACCATAAAAAGATTAAAGGAAAAAAACATGTAATTATTGACATTCCATTCAGAGTTTAAAGAAACGGTGCAGAAAAATGGCAGGTTCTGAATTATGAGACTCTCTGATGTTTAAATCCTGCTAATCTTACTTGTTACATGTACTGGCTTTTGTTTTGGTTAAACCATTGCACCTTTATCACAAGATATGTATAATTGTGGAAGAAAATGAAAAGTTTACCTGCAAAGTATGTAATACGCTATTTGTTAGAAGTGTATGATATTAAGTACTTCCTGTAAACAAATTGCAAAGAAACCTTCACTGTGGTGAAGTTTTCTTCCAAGGGAAAAAGGTGCTATGAAATCCGACTTACCTTAAAGTCAAGAGCAGAAGCCAGGAACTCCAACTCCTTGGCAGATCTCGGAGTTTCTGTGCATGTGAAGCTTGGGGGCGGGCTGCACATGCACAATTCAGCATTTTAAGTTCCTCGGGCTGGGGGTGGGCCCAACATGCCTTTGCAGAAAAGAGAAAGATGGTATGAAAACCCATGTTGGAAAGTTAAATGCGTGGGGTTACAGGGATAGGGCCTGGGTGGGATTATTGTCCGTGCACTGTAGGGATTCTGTGATTCTATGTGACTAGGAGTGGAGTGCTATTGCACACAAGTGCCCCAGGCAGGTGACAGGGAAAGCTCCCACAGGGAGAGTCTCAGACAGGGGACAAGGACAGGAAGAGGTCCAAGTTAAGTTCAAAAAAGAGGAGCAGAGAAAGAGGTCCTAAACAGGAAAAGGGTTGCAGTTAGCAGAGTTCAAGTGAAAAGGGCTTAAGAGAAACCCTGCCAATTGAAGAGGGCAGCAGAATGTTGGTGACTCCATGGTGCTGGCTGTTGAGTGAAGGTACCCTTTTGGAGCAGTAGTGAAGAGCTGAAGATGTGCTTGTGAGTTGGTGCTTGAATGCATACTCAAGAATTCAGGGGAATGGAATCTTGGGAGACGAGATTGAAACCCTGCGAGGTGGGCCATTGTTGAGGCCATCTGAGTTGGAGTGCCTTTTGTCGAGGATTCCCAAGTGATATATTTGAATGTGAAGATTGGGATCCATTGTGAGAGACAAAGGTGGAATTTTCCAGTCCCGTCCACCTCAGGAGTCATAGTGGGTGGGACACGTCCCGGGGAGGATTTTCTGGCCTTGGGGCGAACGCAACCAGAAAATCTTGCCCACAGATTTCCAATGATGTTGGTTGACTCACTGGGGGTTTTCCCGTCCTGTCCGCCATGGGAATCGTAGCAGGCAAGGGGGAGGGGGGTAGGGGGATGTGGACCATGCAAAGGTCTGGTGACCTCAGGCGGGATTATTTGGTTTTGGGGCGAGCGTGGCCAGAAAATCCCACCCACAGTGTTTACTGACATCGGGTGTATGTTGTTGCGAAATCTGCCATTTGTGGTATTGTGTGGTGGTTGACCACAGTTTGTCTGTTATTTCACATGTGCCTCATATCAACCTCGAATGTTAGAATATAAGATAGTTGTTGTAAAACGTTTTATCTTTCTTATGTTGTATCGTAAAGTTAATTTTGTTTGTTCAGAACCTGTGAAGTTTTATGTCTTTATTCTCTAAGCAAGTATATTGAATCTCAAACTTTGCCTACTTCAAACAAAATGTTGTTGGTCCCTAACCAGATTTTACCAAAAACATGGGGGCCTGGTCTGGCATTATAACATGAGGAACAGAAGCTGAAAGATTGCCGAGTTCAAAGCTGGCGGAATAATCTACAGAAGGGCTCACAATGTCTTGTTACCGAAGAAAGTATTTGGAAGAGAGTAACTTGGAAGTATTGCAAAGTAACCAGAACAAGACAAGAGATGCTAAATAAAAGTTATACCTTTGAGAATAACTGGAGCTGAGTAGATTTTTCCAGGTAACTGTGGCATTTTTATGGTGGTCCCTAAAGAAATAAATAACTTTTAATATTGATGTGCCGAATAAGAAGGAAATAAGAAATAGACATGAGTTCATAACACGTGTAGTTGTAGCTATAGAGTTCACTTACTCATATTTGCTTTGTTTAATTTATTCTCTCAACAACAAAGTTTGCATTTAGTTAAAAAGGGAAATCTGTGGCATAGTTCTGTTGGTTAACATGAAATGTTAAGATTTCTATTTAAACATTGACGCGCCCTAACCAGATTTTAACAAATATAACACACCACTTTCACTGTAATTCTCTTATATACCCCACACTGTTCTCTTCAAAAGTTGCTAATATATGCCACAACCCTCTCGATGACACGATCTGATATATCACACACCCTTCCCTGATATGTGCCCACTTTCAGCAGATCATCTGATGTACACCCACACCTCAATGTAACACTTTAAAATTTTGCATATTTCCCCACTTGGAACATTCTCTGTTATAATCCCAACACCCAAAATAACATTCACTGATATCCCACACATTGCTCCCAGCTGTACTCACAAGCTTCTTCCTAGTTTTCGCTGACAATCTGACATTGCTCCCTCTGATGTCGACATGATGAGATGAAGTAAGGTGAGAAGGCACTCACGACTGAATACCGATATACAAAAAACATCTGAGCAAGACAGCAGCAAAGATCAGAACACACAACAACCCCCTCAGCAAACTTGCTGGCTCTTCATGAGGTGCAGATGCTCAAATCTTAAGGACATCAGTTCTTGCTATCATCTACTTGACTGCAGAGTACTTTGCACCAATATGGTACAACTTATCTCACACCAGTCTTGTAGATACCCAGCTCAAGATAATAATGCGCATCATCTCAGGTACCCTCCGATCAACTTAATTGCCCTGGCTCCTCGCCCTGAGCAACATCACGTCCCCTCACACAGGAGGGAAATTGGGACAAGAAAGTTCCTGGAGAAGGTTTACATTAATCTAAACCTGCCACTCCACAGGGGCCTTACCAATCCATCTGCTGCTTGCCCCCCGTCACACCAGCCTATATGGCTAAGGCCATCGTGTACAAGTGTGGTCTTGCAGGGAATTCAGACTGCAGCTGTGGCGCACCCCAATCAATGGCTTACATTGAGGACTGTCCCTAATGATATTCAGTTGAGAGATCAGAGAACTCCATTTAACCACTGTGATAACTGTTGCCTGGCTGTGCTTCAAGTTTTTAAGTATCCAGATCACCAACAACCTGTCCTGGTCCCTCCATGCAGACACTATAGCCACCAACACCTCTACTTTCTCAGACTAAGGAAATTTTGCATGCTCCCTATGACTTTCACCAACTTCTACAGATGTACCACAGAAAGCAATCTTTCCGGTTGTATCACAGCTTGGTATGGCTCCTGCTCTGCCCAAGACCGCAAGAAACTACAAAGGGTCATGAACGAAGCCCAGGTCCATCACGCCAACCAGGCTCCCATCCATTGACTCCGTCTGCACTTCCCACTGCCTCGGAAAAGCAGCCAGCATAATTAAGAACCCCACGCACCCCAGACATTCTCTCTTCCACCTTCTTCCATCGGGAAAAAGATACAAAAGCCTGAGATCACGTACCAACCGACTCAAGAACAGCTTCTTCCCTGCTGCCATCAGACTTTTGAATGGACCTACCTCAAATTAATTTGATCTTTCTCTACACCACAAGGGAATACCAAAATAAATACTTCTTAAAATGTTACGATAGTTTCCGACTCAAGCATCCTTTCAGGCAGTGAGTTCTAGACCCCCACCACCCTCTGAGTGAAAATATCTCTCCTCAATTCCCCACTTAGCCTGCGATCTCTTACCTTATATCTATGCCCCCAGTTATTGACCGTTCTGCTAATGAAAAAAGTGTCTTCTTATCCATCCTATATATGCCCCTCATAATCTGAGACACCTCCTTCAGCTTCCATTTCAACCTTCACTGCTCCAAGGAAAACAGCCCCCGTCTTTCCAATCTCTCCTGATAGCTCAGACCTTCCAGCCCAGATAGCATCCTGGTAAATCTACACTGCACCCTCTCCAGTGCAATCGATCCTTCCTATGAAGTATGAATGCAGATGCAAATTATTTTCTTGATGGTAGGTTTATTTACAGAATGCAGCATTATAGATTTCTGTCTCCCACCTACCCAAAACAGGAGCACAATTAGACAAAAATTGACTCTGACACAAATGCTGACCACTCTTTCCTATCCTGGTTTAGCCAGAGTGTCTTTTGTAGCTTTTGCCGAAAGTACACAAATATCATTCAAATCTAAATGAACACCTCATCATATACAGTAGGATTGTTTACAAGAAGATTTTTCTATTAGAGGGAGCTGGCATCTGTCGGTATACAGTCTTCCCTGTATGAAGCCCAGAACTGTGATAGTGACTGGGAAACAGATCAGAGAGTCTGTGCAGAAGTTAAGAGAGTTGAGATAGAGTTCCCATGCAACAGGAATGAATGGCGATGAGTTTGACCTTTTTGAGAAGCTATATAATGGAATTGAATAGGAGTATTAGTTCTGTAAAATAGATCCAACCCTCAGGAAGTCAATGAGAAATATTGCATTCCCTCTTATTGACACAGCTCTGAGGGGCTGAATGGGACAGTTTCACCACTTTACTAAACCCAACAATATAATTTCACAATTCACATTCACTCAGTCCGTGAGGCCAAATGATAAATGTTCACTTGTGCTCACAGAGCAGGTCCTTAGGACTCAGTTAGATAGGGCTATATTCTCCTGCAGAACTGTTGTCGATATGTGAAATTCAGCATTCTCTGGCATGGTTATTTCTGACCACAGTGGGCACAGGCACTTGTCATAATGTTGATGTGAGATGAATGGCTGAATAATGCAACTATTTACTCATTTTGGAACTGTCCATGTTAGAAGGCTTGTTTGTGTAGAGTGTGACCTGTGGGAATTCTCCCTCATTCATGCCTTTCTATATCTATAAAAACCTGTGGCAAAAAGTGAAACATTTCAAAGTAATTCATGGAGAAGATGCTCGGACCTTAAACGTGGAACCAGTTGACAATAACTGGGGAGGCGATGGCCGAGTGGTATTATCACTAGATTTTTAATCCAGAAACTCAATTGATATTCTGGGGACCCGGGTTTGAATCCCGCCACAGCAGATAGTGGAATCTGAATTCAATAAAAGAAATCTGGAATTAGCAATACACAGGTGACCATTATCGATTGTCAGAAAAACCCATCTGGTTCACTGATGTCCTTTAGGGAAGGGAATCCGCCACCTTTACCTGATCTGGCCTACATGTGATTCCAGAGCCGCAGCAGCGTGGTTGCTGCTCAACTGCCCTCCAAGGGCAACGAGAGATGGGCAGTAAATGCTGGCCAGCCAGTGACGCCCATGTCCCACGAATGAATAAAAATAAAACTGGCTACTGATTGATTGATTATTTTTTCCAGTGGTGTTTCTGCATAGAGTTTCCAGTTCCCACAATGCCTAAAAACTAACTCCTATTCTCTTGTGGAGCTTGTTGGGGCCTAGTCGTGTGGCGCCTGTGCGTTCCCCATGGCAGCTCCTACCGGGCATGAAAACAGTTTTAAAGAATCATCGAATGGTTAATTCCCAGTGTCAGCAAAAGGTGGCGTTGAGATACCTGCCATCATTTCCAGACAGAGCTAAGTGACAGGTTGAGGTGGCACATAAGTGCAATTGTCACAGGCAGATATCTGGGAATCAGTCACAGGCATTTTTAAATGAATTTCAGACACAGCGTCTCTAAGTGACAATTTAACTCATCTGGAACGTCAAAGTGACATGTAGCGATATCTGAGAGTCATTTTCAAATTTCTGGCAATAAATATCTTTCAATACAGAACTTCCAATGCACAACTCTACCATTTCTGGCAAACTACTTTCAAACAGATCAGCAGAACCCTTACGACTTAAGGCATTCATTTAGATATTTTTCAGTATTTCCTGAAATGCCCCTTTTATTCTGGGAATGGTACTGATAACTATGATGAGGCAATTTAATAAACTTCACCAGATATTTTATACAGGTAGAAGCGAGCAGATTCAGCATATGAATACATTGTACAACACCAGATCCTTTCCCATTTGCTGCGTTTGTATGGAATGCAAATATACCAGACCCTTTCTCGCTGTGTGAAATTCAATTGATCAACCCCTTTCCTATTTACCACCCTTATATAGAATTCCAATAGATCAAATTCCTCCTATTCAATTCCATTATATAGCTTCTCAAAAAGGTCAAACTCATCGCCATTCATTCCTGTTGCATGGGAACTCTATCTCAACTCTCTTAACTTCTGCACAGACTCTCTGATCTGTTTCCCAGTCACTATCACAGTTCTGGGCTTCATACAGGGAAGACTGTATACCGACAGATGCCAGCTCCCTCTAATAGAAAAATCTTCCTGTAAACAATCCTACTGTATATGATGAGGTGTTCATTTAGATTTGAATGATATTTGTGTACTTTCAAGGCAAAAGCTACAAATATTCCTGGGATGGCAGGTCTGTCATATGAGGAGAGATTAAATTGGTTAGGATTATATTCACTGGAGTTTAGAAGAGTGAGAGGGGATCTCATAGAAACGTATAAAATTCTAACCGGGTTAGACAGGTTAGGTTCGGAAAGAATGTTCCCTATGGTGGGGGAGCCCAGAACTAGCGGTCATCGCTTGAGGGTAAGGGGTAAACCTTTTAGAACTGAGGTGAGTAGAAATTTCTTCACCCAGAGAGTGGTGAATGTGTGGATTCACTATCACAGAAAGTAGTTGAGGCCAAAACATCTGATTTCAAGAAAGAAGCTCTTAGGGCTAAAGGGATCATGGGATATGGGGGAAAGAGGGGAATCAGGATATTGAATTTGATGATCAGCCATGATCATAATGAATGGCGGAGCAGGCTTGAAGGCCTGAATGGCCTACTCCTACTTCTAGTTTCTATGTTTCTATTGGTAAGAACATGAGAACATAAGAACATAAGAACTAGGAGCAGGAGTAGGCCATCTGGCCCCTCGAGCCTGCTCCGCCATTCAATAAGATCATGGCTGTTCTTTTTGTGGACTCAGCTCCACTTGCCCGCTCGCTCACCATAACCCATAATTCCTTTACTGTTCAAAAATTTATCTATCCTTGCCTCCACATTCCCTGGTGTCAATATGGGTGTGAGTGACAAATTTCAAATTAATTTGTGGAGATTAAGACCCCCACACCTCAAGCACGCACACCTCCAGTTGACAATAATTGGCTGCATACTGTTTGCTCCCCAGCAGAGTTTTGCATGCATTTTCTGGTTCCTACATTGCACTGAGTGCAGTCTCAATATCCAGCCAAAACTGAAACCATGAAAAAAACTCGTGCCATGTTTTCTCCTCTCTTTAGAATCCATTGACTCTATCTAGGGTTCAGTTCCACAGGTGGCAGCCTTCCTCGACATAGGCAAGGTGATCATATACTACCACCCTTCCAGCTTTGACCCATGTTATGTAAGTTATGTAAGTTTGCCACAGTGCTGGCTGAGCACCCCCTCTTATTAACCTCTTATATCTTGGATATGGCAGATGGTGTTACAGCCAGATAACCTTTCACTAGCTCTTCCCATTTATTCCCTTGGTGACCAGCACTAATGGATGCTGACTTGCCTATATTAGTGATAGGGTGCTTGTGATATCAACGAGTCTTCAAATGGGGCTCGAATTCAGGGCTTTCCCATTCAGAGAAAGGAGAGCTACCCTCTGAGCCATTCAAACTCAACTGGTCATTTCTCATAACTGAGCATAAACAGCATCCTATTGAACTGTGAGGTGCATCACAGCCCAACTTATTTGCACCTGTGTCTCAGCTGATGGTACTCTTGCCTCTGAATCATACGTTTCTGGATTCAACTCTCATTCCAGGAGTAGACTACAAATGTTAAAGAAGACACTGCAATACTGAGAGTGTGCTGCACTGTCAGAGGGCCAGTACTGAGAGAGTGCTGCACTGTCAGAGGGTCAGTACTGAGGGAGTGCCGTACTGTCAGAGGGTCAGTACTGAGGGAGTGCCGCACTGTCAGAGGGTCAGTACTGAGGGAGTGCCGTACTGTCAGAGGGTCAGTACTGAGGGAGTGCGGCACTGTCAGAGGGTCAGTAATGAGGGAGTGCTGCACTGTCAGAGGGTCAGTACTGAGGGAGTGCCGCACGATCGGAGAGTCAATACTGAGGGAGTGCCGCACTGTCAGAGGGTCAGTACTGAGGGAGTGCCGTACTGCCAGAGGGTCAGTACTGAGGGAGTGCGGCACTGTCAGAGGGTCAGTACTGAGGGAGTGCCGCACGATCGGAGAGTCAATACTGAGGGAGTGCTGCACTGTCAGAGGATCAGTAATGAGAGAATGCTGCACTGTCAGAGGGTCAGTACTGAGGGAGTGCTGCACTGTCAGAGGTTCAGGACTGAAAGAATGCCGCACTCTCTGCAGGCAGAGAGGGGAGCGATTTTGGAGAGGAGAGCTGGAAGGTAAGCTGAGTTTATTTTAACTTACTTTTTCGGAGCTTATTTTTTTTCAGAGCAGCAGGAAACCGGAAGTCGGCCGTGGGGAGACCTGGCTAATTTTGTTTTACCCAATAAACTTGAACAGTGAGGAAACCGAGACACTACACGTAAAATGTCTCCCACCCTCCCTCCTCCTCTAACCTTAAAAAAAGACTCGGTATGAGAACAGGTAAGCTTTTCTTTTTCTTTTCTAACTCTTATTATCTTGTTGGGCGTTTGGGTGAAGAGGATGGCAGTTAGGGCAGCACAATGCTCCTCTTGCAGGATGTGGGAGTTAATGGTAAGGGGCACCATTAGTAACCCTGCTGACTTCACCTGTGGGAGGTGCACCCAGCTCCAGCTCCTCACAGACCGCCTTAGGGAATTGGAGCTGGAACTGGATGAACTTCGGATCATTCGGGAGCCAGAGGGGGTGATAGATAGCAGTTATCGGGAAGTGGTAACACCTAAAAATGAAGCTAGCTGGGAGACAGTCAGGAGAGGGGAGGGGAGGAAGCAGTCAGTGCAGGGATCCCCTGTTGTTGTTCCCCTCCAAAATAAGTATACCACTTTGGATACTGTGGGGGGGGGGATGACCTTCCAGGGGTAAGCCACGGTGACCAGGTCTCTGACACGGAGTCAGGCCCTGTGGCTCAGAAGGGAAAGGGGGAGAATAGGAGAGCAGTAGTAGTGGGGGACTCAATAGTTAGAGGCACAGACAGGCGTTTCTGTGGGCACGAACGAGACTCCAGGATGGTAATCTGCCTCCCGGATGCGAGGGTCCGGGATGTCTCTGAGCGGGTAGAAAGCATCCTAAAAGGGGCGGGTAATCAGACAGACGTCATTGTCCACATTGGTACAAATGACGTAGGCAGAAAGAGCAGGGAGGTCCTGCAAGAGCAATTTAGGGAGTTGGGTAGAAGACTAAAAAGCCGGACCTCTAGGGTAGCAATCTCTGGATTACTCCCCGTGCCACGTGCTAGTGAGGCTTGGAAAAGGGAGATTGTGCAGCTGAGCACGTGGCTAAAGAACTGGTGCAGGAGGGAGGGTTTCAGATTCGTGGATCACTGGGAAGTCTTCCAGGGAGGATGGGACCTGTACAAGAAGGACGGGTTACACCTGAACTGGAGGGGCACCAATATCCTGGCTGGGAAGTTTGCTAGTGTGGTTTGGGTGAGTTTAAACTAATGTGGCAGGGGGGTGGGGATCAGAACAATAGGTCAACAAGCATAGAGACTGGGGACGAGCATGGGGCCAAGACAAGGCTACCTAAGAGGAAGAACAATCTGGGGGAGGATGAACTCAGTGGGCCTTGAGGTCTGGGGTGCATCTGCTTCAATGCAAGGAGCGTAACGGGCAAGACAGATGAACTTAGAGCCTTAATGCTTGCGCTGAACTTGGATGTGGTTGCAGTGACGGAGACTTGGTTGAAAGGACAGGACTGGCAGCTGAATATTCTGGGGTATAAGTGTTTTAGGCGAGACAGAGGAGGGGCTAGAAGAGGTGGGAGAGTAGCAATGCTGGTTAGGGAGCATAGTACAGCGGTACAGAGGGTGGACAATTTAGAAGGATCATGTAATGAGACACTGTGGGTCGAGTTCAGAAACAGGAAGGGCACAGTCACTATGCTGGGGGTATACTACAGGCCTCCCAACAGCCCACGGGAAGTTGAGGAACAGAATGTAAGGAGATTCTGGACAGGTGCAGAAAAAATAGGGTTGTTGTAGTGGGAGACTTTAATTTCCCTTATATAGATTGGAAATTCCTTAGGGCTGGGGGTCCGGACGGGGAGGAATTTGTAAAATGTGTCCAGGAAGGTTCTTTGGAACAATATGTTGATAGTCCAACTAGAGAGGGGGCTATACTGGACCTAGTACTGGGGAATGAGCCTGGTCAGGTCATCAAAGTTTCAGTGGGGGAACATGTGGCGAACAGTGACCACAATTCTGTAAACTTTCAGATAGCCATGGAAAAGGATGAGTGTTGTCCTATGGGTAAGGTACTGAATTGGGGGAAGGCTAATCACAGCCGGATTAGGCAGGATTTGGTGGCTGTTGTTTGGGAGAGGCTGTTCGAGGGTAAATCAACATCTGGCATGTGGGAGTCTTTTAAGGAGCAGTTGATAGGAGTGCAGGACAGGCATGTGCCTGTAAAAAGGAAGGACAGGAAAGGTAGGATTCGAGAGCCGTGGATAACCAGAGAAATTGTGGGTCTAATCAAGAAGAAAAAAGAGGCATACATAAGGATCGGGCAGCTAAAAACAGATGAAGCACTGGAGGAATACAGAGAAAGTAGAAAAGAACTCAAACAGGAAGTTAGAAGGGCAAAAAGGGGTCACGAAATGTCCTTGGCAGACAGGATTAAGGAGAATCCCAAGGCATTTTATACATACGTTAGGAACAAGAGGGTTGTCAGAGAAAGAGTTGGACCTTTCAAGAACAAAGGAGGGGAGTTATGCTTAGAACCCAAGGAAGTAGGTGAGATCCTAAATGAATACTTTGCATCAGTATTCACAAAGGAGAGGGACACGTTGATTGGTAGTGTTTCAGAGGGATGTAGACCCGTTAGAACAAATCGCAATTACAAGGAAGGAAGTGGTAGGTGTTTTAGGAAACAATAAGGTAGACAAATCCCCAGGGCCAGATGGCATCTGTCCTAGATTACTGAGAGAGACAAGAGATGAAATTGCTGGGCCTCTAACAGAAATCTTTGTTTCTTCATTGGACACAGGTGAGGTCCCAGAGGATTGGAGGATAGTAAATGTGGTCCCATTATTTAAGAAGGGTAGCAAGGATAACTCGGGTAATTATAGGCCAGTGAGCTTGACGTCCGTGGTAGGGAAATTGTTGGAGAAGATTCTTAGAGATAGGATCTATACACATTTAGAACTGAATGATCTCATTAGCGATAGACAACATGGTTTTGTACGAGGGAGGTCATGCCTCACAAATTTGGTTGAGTTTTTTGAGGAGGTGACAAAAATGATTGACGAGGGAAGGGCCGTGGATGTCGTCTACAATGGATTTTAGTAAAGCATTTGACAAGGTCCCTCATGGCAGGCTGGTGCAAAAGGTTAAATCGCACAGGATCAAAGGTGAACTAGCTAGATGGGTACAGAACTGGCTTGGCCATAGAAGACAGAGGGTTGCAGTGGAGGGGTCTTTTTCTGATTGGAGGTCTGTGACTAATGGTGTTCCGCAGGGCCCTGTACTGGGACCTCTGCTGTTAGTGATATATATAAATGATTTGGAAGAAGATGTAGCTGGTCTGATTAGTAAGTTTGAGGACGACACAAAGATTGCTGGAGTTGCGGATAGTGATGAACATTGTCAGAGAATACAGCAGGATATAGATAGGCTGGAACATTGGGCGGAGAAATGGCAGATGGAATTTAATCCAGATAAATGTGAAGTGATGCATTTTGGTAGATCTAATGCAGGGGAGAGCTATAGAATAAATGGCAGAACCATCAGGAGTATAGACACACAGAGGGATGTGGGTGTGCAAGTCCACAGATCCTTAAAGGTGGCAGCACAGGTGGTGAAGAAGGCATATGGCATGCTTGCCTTTATTGGACGGGGCATAGAGTATAAAAGTTGGCATATGATGTTGCAGTTATATAGAATGTTTGGAATACTGCGTCCAGTTCTGGTCGCCACACTACCAGAAGGACGTGGAGGCTTTGGAGAGAGTGCAGAAAAGGTTTACCAGGATGTTGCATGGTATGGAGGGTATTAGCTATGAGGAGAGATTGAGTAAACTAGGGTTATTCTCCCTGGAAAGACGGAGGTTGAGGGGCGACCTAATAGAAGTTTATAAAATTATGAAGGGCATAGATAGGGTGAACAGTTGGAAGCTTTTTCCCAGGTCAGAAATGACAAACACAAGGGGTCACAAGTTCAAGGTAAGGGAGGCAAGGTTCAATACAGATATACGGGGGATTTATTTCACACAGAGGGTGGTGGGGGCCTGGAATGCACTGCCAAGCAAGGTGGAGGTTGAGGCAGACAAGCTAGGATCATTTAAGACTTATCTAGATAGCCACATGAACAGACTGGGAATAGAGAGATACAAATGGATGGTCTCGTTAGGAACACATGATCGGTGCAGGCTTGGAGGGCCGAAGGGCCTGTTCCTGTGCTGTATTGTTCATTGTTCTTTGTTCTTTGTAAGAGGGTCAGTAATGATGGAGTGCTGCACCGTCAGAGGGATGGTACTGAGGGAGTGCTGCACTGTAAGAGGAATGTAGTGAGAGAGTGCTGCACTGTCAGAGGAATGGTACTGCGAGAGTGCCACACTGTCAGAGGGATGGCACTGAGAGAGTGCTGCACTGTCAGAGGGTCAGTAATGAGGGAGTGCTGCACCGTCAGAGGGATGGTACTGAGGGAGTGCTGCACTGTCAGAGGAATGGTACTGAGGGAGTGCTGCACTGTCAGAGGGTCAGTACTGAGGGAGTGCTGCACTGTCAGAGGAATGGTACTGAGGGAGTGCTGCACTGTCAGAGGAATGGTACTGAGGGAGTGCTGCACTGTCAGAGGGTCAGTACTGAGGGAGTGCCGCACTGTCAGAGGAATGGTACTGAGGGAGTGCTGCACTGTCAGAGGAATGGTACTGAGGGAGTGCTGCACTGTCAGAGGAATGGTACTGAGGGAGTGCTGCACTGTCAGAGGAATGGTACTGAGGGAGTGCTGCACTGTCAGAGGGTCAGTACTGAGGGAGTGCCGCATTATTGGAAGTGCTGTTCTTTTGGATGAGACATTAAACTGAGGCCCCGTTTGCCTGGACAGGTGGATATAAGGGCTGTCATGGCACGATTTCAAAGAGGAACAGGGAGTTGTCAATGGGGCCCTGGCCAATAACTATTCATGCTGTGGAGATGCCGGCTTTGGACTGGGGTAAGCACAGTAAGAAGTCTCACAACACCAGGTTAAAGTCCAACAGGTTTATTTGGTAGCAAATACCATAAGCTTTCGGAGCGCTGCCCCTTCGTCAGATGGAGTGAAAATCTGTTCTCCAACAGTGCACAGAGACACAGCATCAAGTTACAGAATACTAATTAGAATGCAAATCTCTACAGTCAGCCAGGTCTTAAAGGTACAGATAATGTGGGTGGAGGGAACATTAAACACAGGTTAAAGAGATGTGTATTGTCTCCAGACAGAACAGCTAGTAAGATTCTGCAAGATCAGGAGGCAAGCTGTGGGGGTTACTGATAATGTGACATAAATCCAACATCCCGGTTTAGGCCGTCCTCATGTGTGCGGAACGTGGCTATCAGTTTCTGCTCAGCGACTCTGCCTTGGATCTTCAGGTAAGCGTTCTCCAAGGCGGCCTTCACGACACACGACAGCGCAGAGTCGCTGAGCAGAAACTGATAGCCAAGTTCCGCACACATGAGGACGGCCTAAACCGGGATGTTGGATTTATGTCACATTATCAGTAACCCCCACAGCTTGCCTCCTGATCTTGCAGAATCTTACTAGCTGTTCTGTCTGGAGACAATACACATCTCTTTAACCTGTGTTTAATGTTCTCTCCACCCACATTATCTGTACCTTTAAGACCTGGCTGGCTGTAGAGATTTGCATTCTAATTAGTATTCTGTAACTTGATGCTGTGTCTCTGTGCACTGTTGGAGAACAGATTTTCACTCCATCTGATGAAGGGGCAGCGCTCCGAAAGCTTATGGTATTTGCTACCAAATAAACCTGTTGGACTTTAACCTGGTGTTGTGAGACTTCTTACTGCAATAACTATTCCTCAGTCAACATCACAAAAACAGATTATCTGATCATTATTATATTGCTGTTTGTGGAGTTTGTTGGGCGCATGTTAACCGTCACAGTTCCTACGTTACAAGAGTGACTACACTTCTGAAGTATTTCATTGGCTGGAAAGCACATTGAGACATCTGAAGGTCCTGGAAAGTGCTATCTAAATGCAAGTCTTTCCATTTCACCTTGAAGCAGGCCAACTAGATAGCTGTCTGCAGCTGGATGCTGGTTGATTTTTATCTCCAATATAGCCCAAGGGCACTAAGGTCAAATGTTGTATCTCTATCGATGCCTGAACAAGACCAATTAATTTCTCACGGAGATGGGGGATCAGGGACATTTCTCCACCTGCAGAACTTGGCGCTACACTGCCAAAAACATTTAATAACCCATTGGGAGCAGCATCTCACTCCAATCACCCGGCAGCAGAGCGTACTTAAGACGATAGGAAGTTCAAATCCAGACGTAATTATTTTATCATTTTACTGTGTGCTTGTAGACAAGGAGCGAATTCCTCTGAGGTCTGCAGTTCATTCAGCAATCGCGTCAGGGAATCGCGTGACGGTTGTTTTGGACCATGTGATTGGCAGAGGGTCAAATGATGGGAAAATCTTTAATTTGCTGAAACTTTTTTTTCTCAGACGAGTACAGACTCACTTCCAGCTGCGGAGCTAATTATTTCACTACCTTCCCAAGCTGACAAGTTATGTGTTAGCGATTACAGAAAAATGTTAAATGACAGGGGGCTGTTTGAAACATTCAAGTGCAATTAAGGACAATAATTTTTGTGTTAAAACACAACACAGATGAAATAATGCTGCAAAAATGAGAGCCAAGTCATTCAACAATTTTATTTTCTCCTAATTGTGGGCTTTCATTATGCTTCCCTTTTAAGGCAAACAAGGTTTTTGTGCAATGATCGGGTAATGGCCTCGGGCTATTCAGGAGTGCATTGAATAATTACATAGGGTTTACACCTTGTCATTACTCAAATAAGTCAAACACAATTACTATAAATCCAATTTCCTTGTCAGATTAGGAGTAATTTAAAATTATTAGCATTTTCATAATAGTACAAATAGTTTTGTGTTTGTTCCCTGGACTATTCACGCTGTCATCTTCGAGGAATAATTAAAAATGATGGTGTGCGGGTGTGTATCAAACCTACAATTTTAAAGCTTTCACTCCCATCAAATATTGCCCCCTCTTCCTTAATGGCAACATGTGCACGGGGCCCAGGAAGCGAGGACCAGGGACTACAGTGGGGACTATTCAATTGGCTTGGCAACTCCTGGGCTACTGAGTGGAATGATCGATCAGTGTTACTGTTCCAGCTCACTAGTCAGTGGTCCCTGCTGGAGATTGCATGTGTGTCAACCCTGGTGTAGATTGGAATTTAAAAAAAATATATTCTCTGATTTAATAGCTTGCTGACTCTCTGTCCTGGCCCACACATATAATGAATAGCCAATCGAATGAGTTACCACCTGTGTAAATATCCTTCAACCCCCTCGTGAAACAAGGAGGGAAAATTGGGGTAAGGGTAGAGAGGGGAAGCAGTGTAATGGTAACGGCACTACACTATTACCCAGTCAAGTTAATGCTCTGGGAACACAAATTCAAATTCTTTGGTGGAATTTAAAATCAGCTATTAAATTTGCAATTAAAGGCTAGTCTAATGGTGACTGTGAAACCATTGTCAATTGTTGCAAAGAATCACCTGGTTCGCGAATGTTTTTAGGCGTCCAGATCACCAACAACCTGTCCTGGTCCTCCCATGCCGCCACTATAGTTAAGAAGCCCACCAAGCCTCTACTTTCTCAGAAAACTAAGGAAATTTGGCATGTCAGCTATGACTCAAGACTAAGGAAATTTGGCATGTCAGCTATGACTCTCACCAACTTTTATAGATGCACCATAGAAAGCATTCTTTCTGGTTGTATCACAGCTTGGTATGGCTCCTGCTCTGCCCAAGATCACAAGAAATGACAAAAGTTTGTGTATGTTGCCCAATCCATCACGCATCCATTGACTCTGTCTACACTTCCCGCTGCCTCGGCAAAGCAGCCAGCATAATTATGGACCCCACGCACCCCGGACATTCTCTCTTCTACTTTTTTCCGTCGGGAAAAAAGACACTGAGGTCACGTAGCACTGATTCAAGAGCAGCTTCTTCCCTGCTGCCATCAGACCTTTGAATGGACCTACCTTGCATTAAGTTGATCTTTCTCTACACCCTAGCTATGACTGTAACACTAGATTCTGCGCTCTCTCGTTTCCTTCTCTATGAACGGTATACTTTGTCTGTATAGCGCGCAAGAAACAATACTTTTCACTGTATACTAATATGTGTGATAATAATAAATCAAATCAAATCAAAATTAAATCAAAGCCCTTTGGAAAGGTCACTTTTACCTGGTCTACACATCACTTCAAGACAGGAGCAATGCAGTTGACTCTTAAATGCCCTCTGAAATGGCCTTGCAATCTACTCAGTTGTATTAAACCAGTACAAAGCCTACAAAGAAACAATGAAACTGGACAGCCAATCCAGCATTGACCAAGGCACCGGAAACAACAACGGCAAACCCATACGTCGACCTTGCAAATTCCTCCTTAGTCACATCTGAGGGCTTGTGCCAAAATTGGGAGAGCTATCCCACAGACTAGTCAAGCAACAACCTGTCATAGTCATACTCACAGAATTATGTCTTCCAGACAATGACCCAGACACCATCATTACTTTGCATGGATAACTCCTGTTCCGCTAACTAGACAGACCTAGCAGAAGTGGCGGCATAGTGGTATACAGTTGGGATGGAGTTGCCCTGGGAGTTCTCAACTTACCCCAAGTCAAACATCACAAGGAAAATCCTGCTACTAACAACAATGTGCTAAGTAACATTCAGGTCTTATTTCCACTGAACCTACCAATGGATTGCCTAGCCTAGCTCCTATTGTCCATGAAGAATCTTCCATAGGAAATGCCTTGTCTGAGCCAAGGTCAGAGCCCATTAAGGATCACATTGCTCAAGGACTGGTACTTTCCATGTGTGAAAGTTAATTGCCACCCATACATCAGTCCATAATCTACCCTCCAGAGCTGGAGATCAACACAGAAGCTACAGCAGAATTTTTAGCACTTCTGAAGCTGAAGAATCCTGTACAATAATCTTGTCCCTGAGTTAATTGTCTACAGGAAATTTGTTTCATTACAAAAGATTGTCTTGTCCTTATATTGTCAGCAATTCTTCCCATTGTCCATAGTGGAACAACCTCACACCAATAGAGAAGTGTGCCTCGCTTACCATTGCCTACGGAAATCAGACGTTCCTCCTGACATATCATTGGGAAATCATCTCTTTTCCTGACAGTTTTACAGGAAGTTGGTTGTTATTTTCTTTCATCATCTAAGTTAATTGAAATCTCAGATCATCAGTACCTTTTCAGTCTTTAATACAGCAGTGGGTGATACAATTGTGATAGTCTTCCCTAGAGTAGAATACCATTCCTTTTCTGAAGCTCTTCCCCTATGTGTTTCAAAGGAACAACAAGTTTCTCAGAGTCCCAATTTCTTCACCTCTAGTCCCAGAGAGTCCAAGGGCCTATTCTCTTTAGTCTTAACAGTTAAAAAAGTTTAGTTCTTAGTCAGAAATAGGCTGACATTCACACTGCAATGAAGTTACTGTGAAAATCCCCCAGTCGCCATACTCCAGCACCTGCCCGAGTACACTGAGGGAGAATTTAGCATGGCCAATCCACCTAACCAGCACATTTTTCAGATTGTGGGTGGAAACCGGAGCACCCGGAGGAAACCCACACAGACATGGGGAGAACATGCAAACTCCACACAGACGGTGCCCCAGGTTCCTGGCGCTGTGTAATTACAAGATAATTACAAGACAATACATTATCTTGTAATTGAGTTTGTGTCTATATATGCCCCGTTTGTGAACTGAACTCTTCATCCACCTGATGAAGGGCAACGCTCCGAAAGCTCATGCTACCAAATAAACCTGTTGGATTTTAACTTGGTGTTGTGAGACTACTTACTGTGCCCACCCCACTCCAACGCCAGCAACTCCACATCATGAGGTCCATTTAAGTTGAGCTAAAGAAAGGAGCAGAGAAATACAGTGGGATTTTACAGCTTGCTCGAGCGAGACCGGAAATTCTCATCCAAGGTCAACAGACATTTCTGTTGCCCACACCTCACCTGCTCTAATTCCATGGTGGGCAAGATGGTAGAAGGTGATAGTCTCCTAGTTCAAAAAAGGTCTGCAGGGAGTAGACTTGAAGTGAAGTGGGCTTGAGAGAAGTTCTGAAGATCTGGGTATTAGCAGCTGAAGGTTGGTGACTCCGTGCTGTGAGCCATTGGGGAAAAAGTGCCCCTTTGAAGCAGTGGTGTTCTGCTTAGCATGGCCGAAGATCTAAAATGGTGTTTGGAAGATGATGCTTGAGCATTCACGAAAACCAAAGGGAAAGCAATCTTGGAAGGTCAGATTAAAATCTTGTGAGGTGGGCCAGAGTTGAAACCAGCCAAGTGGGAACAACTTTCGGTAAGAGTTCCAAGAGAGGATCCTCAAATGTGGAGGATGGAAGAACTCGTGAGAAAGATGAAGTTTCAGTGAGATTCGTTGGCTTGTAATGTGACAAATGTCTGGATGGGTTGTTAAGAAATCCATGGAATCTGATTTGGTCGCGCCTGTCACTTTTGGGGAGTGTTCATTGTGGCAGAATGCTCCCATCCGGGACTAAGTCCACAGCAGGGGTGGGGATGGTGAATGTTTCCTGCTATTGAGGTTGATGGGAGACCACATCACATTGTCTATCACTAGTGTAATTAACTATGCATCTGGGAGTTTTGCTCCGGCTTGTTGGGGTAGGCTTGATGGCATGCTACCTGTTGCCATACCCTGGTGCCACATTTAAAAGGGGCCTGATATCATTGACCCACCATTGAAGAAAGAAGATGGACCTCCAAGAACACTCTGAAACTGGAAGATCTATCTGATAGATGTTCCCCCCCATCCACTGCTATGATGTTCCAGGGCCCAGGGTCACTGACAGCCTCCATCCCAAACTCTAAAGCCTGTCCCAGACCTTTCTCAGGTAAGTCCCAACTTTTGCACAGCACCTTGATTCAGCCCTGTTCTGGACTGATGTGTTTTTCCACATGCATCCAGAATCAGGCATGGGGAGGAAGATTGTGGACAGGCCATCATCTGTATCCCATTATCAGGATGCAAATTTGTCCCACGCTAGCGTCCAGTGGGATTCCCACTCTGCCATGGTGGGCAATAGCAGAAAATCCTGCTGTAATTTGATGCCAGTGTGAAACCGATTTTAGGGCCTCCTGCCAAACTCTGTGATAGATCCTGCTGAGGGGAGAAGTCTGCCCTGTGTGTCAGAGAGAGAAGCTCTCTGAGAAGAAAAATTGTCAGGTTATTGAGATAGCAGTTAACTGAATAATCCATTCTCGGACGCAGTAAAGTGATCGGTTTTGCAGAGATCCGACTGGAAAACTGAGTTCAGGGAACTAATTTGTTTCCAAAAGAGAAAATGCTGGAAAATCTCAGCATGTCTGGCAGTATCTGGAAGGAGAGAAAAGAGCTGACGTTTTGAGTCCAGGTGACCCTTTGTCGCAGCTTTGACAGGTTTTCAGGTTTCCAACTGAAGACAAGTTATCCTCAGATCACAGAATCACAGACTATCACAGTGCAGAAGAGGCCCTTCGGCCCATTGAGTCTGCACCGATGCATCAAAGGCCTTGACCTGCCCACCTAATCCCACCTGCCAGCACTTGACCCATAGCCTTGAATGGTATGGCGTGCCAAGTGCTCACCCAAGTACTTTTTAAAGGATGTGAGGCAACCCGTCTCCACCACCCTCCCAGGCAGCGCAGATGAGGATTCTCTGGCTGCAGGTTGATAACCACATACGGGACTTCAAGCAAGGCAGCGAGAGAGTGATTGGAGCAGCCTTCTTTCTCACCTTATTCCCCAAAACGCACTGAATTTAAAAACAACAGGTCCAAAACCTGTCTCTATCATGTGATTGCCAGTAAGTCACTAGCTGTTGCCAGATTTTCCCCATCAAATAAAATGTCTGCAGTTTAAAACAAACTGCTCTTCCCCCTCAAGGACCATACTGGTCAGGTGATAAGGCAGGCTTACTCCAGGTCCAAAGGTGAACTTGTGACCCTTCTTTAAAAAGGAACTCCAGATCAACATCCAAGTCTCCAGATAATGCAAATTCTTTCCATATTTAAAAAGAAAAATGTTGTTTGGAAAGATCGGATTCGAATGATGTATCGGCAAAGGTATACTCATATTTCCAACCTGGTTGAGGGAGGTTCGGTTGAAACTTCCCAGATCAGGAGATCCCTACAATTCATGGTATCGTCCATCAATAGCCCTTCATGTCCCGAGCTGGGTCTGGCCACCTTGCTGTTCTCCTATCCGCGTCGTTGATTTAATTTGATTTGATCTATTATTGTCACATGTATTCGTACACAGTGAAAAGCATTGTTTCTTGCGCGCTATACAGACAAGGCATACCATTCATAGAGAAGGAAACAAAAGAGTGCAGAATGTAGTGTTGCAGTTCTCTCTAGGGTGTAGAGAAAGATCAACTTAATGCGAGGTAGGTCCATTCAAAGTCTGACAGCAGCAGGAAAGAAATTGTTCTTGAGTCGGTTGGTACGTGACCTCAGACTTTTGTATCTTTTTCCCGAAGAAGGTGGAAGAGGGTATGCCCGCGATGCGTGGGGTCCTTGATTATGCTGGCTGCTTTTCTGAGGCAGCGGAAACATAGAACATAGAACAGTACAGCACAGAACAGGCCCTTCGGCCCACGATGTTGTGCCGAGCTTTATCTGAAACCAAGATCAAGCTATCCCACTCCCTATCATCCTGGTGTGCTGCATGTGCCTATCCAATAACCGCTTAAATGTTCCTAAAGTGTCTGACTCCACTATCACTGCAGGCAGTCCATTCCACACCCCAACCACTCTCTGTGTAAAGAACCTACCTCTGCTATCCTTCCTGTATCTCCCACCACGAACCCTATAGTTATGCCCCCTTGTAATAGCTCCATCCACCCGAGGAAATAGTCTTTGAACGTTCACTCTATCTATCTATCCCCTTCATCATTTTATAAACCTCTATTAAGTCTCCCCTCAGCCTCCTCCGCTCCAGAGAGAACAGCCCTAGCTCCCTCAACCTTTCCTCATAAGACCTACCCTCCAAACCAGGCAGCATCCTGGTAAATCTCCTCTGCACTCTTTCCAGTGCTTCCACATCCTTCTTATAGTGAGGTGACCAGAACTGCACACAATATTCCAAATGTGGTCTCACCAAGGTCCTGTACAGTTGCAGCATAACCCCACGGCTCTTAAACTCCAACCCCCTGTTAATAAAAGCTAACACACTATGGGCCTTCTTCACAGCTCTATCCACTTGAGTGGCAACCTTTAGAGATCTGTGGATATGAACCCCAAGATCTCTCTGTTCCTCCACAGTCTTCAGAACCCTACCTTTGACCCTGTAATCCACATTTAAATTAGTCCTACCAAAATGAATCACCTCACATTTATCAGGGTTAAACTCCATTTGCCATTTTTCAGCCCAGCTTTGCATCCTATCTATGTCTCTTTGCAGCCTACAACAGCCCTCCACCTCATCCACTACTCCACCAATCTTGGTGTCATCAGCAAATTTACTGATCCACCCTTCAGCCCTCTCCTCTAAGTCATTAATAAAAATCACAAAGAGTCTAGTGTAGACAGAATCAATGGATGGGAGGCTGGTTTGCGTGATGGACTGGGCTTTATTCATGACCCTTTGTAGTTTCTTGCGGTCTTGGGCAGAGCTGGAGCCATACCAAACTGTGATACAACCAGAAAGAATGCTTTCTATGGTGCATCTGTAGAAGTTGGTGAAAGTCATAACGGATCTGCCAAATTTCCTTAGTCTTCTTTGTTCTCACTGGAGCGACGGAGGTTGAGGGGAGACCTGATAGAAGTCTACAAGATTATGAGAGGCATGGACAGAGTGGATAGTCAGAAGCTTTTTCCCAGGGTGGAAGAGTCAATTACTAGGGGGCATAGGTTTAAGGTGCGAGGGACAAGGTTTAAAAGAGATGTATGAGGCAGATTCTTTATACAGAGAGTGGTGGGTGCCTGGAACTCATTGCCGGGGGAGGTAGTGGAAGCGGATACGGTAGTGACTTTTAAGGGGCGTCTTGACAAATACATGGATGAGATGGGAATAGAGGGATATGGTCCCCGGAAGGGTAGGGGGTTTTAGTTAAGTTGGGCAGCATGATTGGTGCTGGCTTGGAGGGCCGAAGGGACCTGTTCCTGTGCTGTAAGTTTCTTTGTTCTTTGTTCTGAGAAAGTGGAGGCGTTGGTGGGCTTTCTTCTGCCTCCACTTCTTTCTCTACTCTCACCCCCAGCTTATATTCCTCCCCCGATGAGCTGCCTCCTATCAGGTCCTCACCTTCCTCAAGGTCCAAAACTCTGTGGGATCATGTTAAGTAGAGTGCACCAGTGACAGTAATGACCTTACACTCTTACAGGAGTGTATTGGAGGATACCACCCAACCAGTCCAGGCACCTGAGTCACACTTTGAGAGGACAATAGCCTACTCGATGGTTGTCCTAATGAGCAAGTGACATTGAGGGTATTGACTTTGTGCCTCTAACTGGGGGCTCCCGTACAAGGGTAAATAACCATCTTTTGTACCCTAGGATTGACCCACTCACTCTGGAAGTTGACTTGAGGATCTAAGGCAGCCTGGACTGCCAGAGGGATGAAGGAATCAAAGCAGATGCAGGAAAGAGGGCATTCACGTGGAGGAAGCTCTTGTTCTGGTAGTAGACCAGCTGAATATTGAGGGTATAGAAGCTCTTCCTTGCTGATTGGCCTGTGTCTTGGTTCTCTGATGGCCACATGTGGTTGTTGCGTACCTGGGGGAATCCAATGATGGTGGTGAAACCCAATGGCTTCTGTCACTATGAGGCCTCACCTGTCATGAAACGAATGTGCTGCCCAGCTCCAGAAAAGATGGCAATAACTTGTGGGAGGTAGTTTGTGCAGCCTCTTACAGGATGGTCGTTAGATCCACAGTTGGCCTTTGATGGTTATTGACAGGGCATGGCAATCAATGCTAGGGAGTCTTTGGTGAACAGGGCACAGATGTATCCTGGAGAACTGCAGTCTTCTGCCACACTGGTTCTCGGTTATCTCCAGGTAGTTCAGTCTTCGGCAGTAGATCCCTTGTTGAGGGTTTGGCCTACATTATCTTCTTCACCCTCTTTTCTCTCCTGTGTCTTCTTGCCGCTCAGGATTTTGCCTTCCCTGTGCAGGGTTTTGCCCCTCATCGCCAGATTCTGATAATCATAACCTCATTGCCTTCCTATTGACAAGTGGCCACCCAAATATCCTTGGCAGTCTTACCTCTTCCCTTCTTCCCTCCATGACCCTATTCAATGCCTGAGTGCTGAATGCCCAACTCCCTGCCACCTGTGGAGGTCCGAGTCTTTACCAAATGCCAAGTCCCTTCGCCCTTACTATGGAGTTGGGATGAAGCCACTGAGGCAACCATGACTGGCTCACCACCGTGTACTCGCCTCCCCTCAGCTGATCCACAACAGACACCTCCTGAAACCTGTGTACTGCCTCAGAGTTCTACCCTCCCCCACCAACAAGCTCTTAAAGAGCTCTTAACCTCATTTAATTGGCCTCAATAGGGAGGAGAGCTGCATCTCTGCCCAAACCTCATCAGCCTGGTTTAACAGGGATAGGACAGGGAGTGGGTTTGGGGTAAGATACTCTGTCAGAGAGTCGATGCAGACCCGATGGGCGAATGGCCTCCTTCTGCACTGTAGGGATTCTGAACATTGCTCCAGCTGGGAACACAGTCCGGACACTACCACACCAGCTGGCACTGATATTTACAGGGCAATCCCACCTCCGTTTTTACCCAGGTGGAGGGTTCAAAAGTTCATCCCGTTATTGCATTAACTTTTTAAAAAAATCATTCATGGGACATGGGCGTCGCTGGCTGGGCCAGTATTTATTGCCCATCCCTAGTTGCCCCTGAAACTGAATGGCTTGTTCAGCCATTTCAGACGGCAGTCAACCGCATCACTATGGCTCTGGAGTCACATGTAGTCCAGACCAGATAAGGACGGCAGATTTCCTCCCCTAAAGGACATTAGTGAACCAGATGGGTTTTTTCGACAATGGTTTCATGGTCATCAATAGATTCTTAATTTCAGATAATTTTTAGTGAATTTAAATTCCACCATCTGCCGTGGTGGGATTCGAACCCGGGTCCCCAGAACATTAGCTGATTTTTCTGGATTAATAGTCTAGTAATAATAGCACTCGGCCATCACCTCGACGGCCGAGTGGGATTATCACTAGACTATTAATCCAGAACGTGTTAACATGTTAATACCTAATTCATTGCTCTATCTTTTTTTAAATCAGGACATCAACCCATCTGGGAACTAACACCTGGCATTAAACTAACAGGAGGAAAAACCTACCAAAGGTCACTTCGTCCAGAGTGACTTTCAGCAGTCCCTTTAAGAGCCATTAATTAGGTCACTCAACATGCATGTTCTGGAAGATATACCTCAAATTGCCTCACAGTTCCTTTTACATCATTACACCTAGATTACTCGATTACAATTAAGCTCTGAATCAGGCAGGAGCCAGGACCACCCATGTGGAGGTTCTTGGTAAAATGACAATGAGTAGAAATGGGGCAGTATATCCATTGACTGTCGACACTTCCCGCTGTCTTGGAAAAGCAGCCAGCATAATCAAGGACACCATGCATCCGAGACATACTCTCTTCCACCTCCTTCCGTTGGGAAAAAGATACTAAAGTCTGAGATCATGCACCAGCGAACTCAAGATCTGCTTCCTCCCTGCCGCAATCAAACTTTTGAATGACCTACCTTACATTAGCTGATCTTTCTCTACACCCAACTATGACTGTAACACTACATTTTGCACCCTCTCCTTTCCTTCTCCCCTATGACCTATGAACAGTATGTTTTGTCTGTATAGTGCGCAAGAAACAATACTTTTCACTGTATCCCAATACATGTGACAATAATTAATCAAATCAAAAATGCGTCTCTTCACAATTTTTGGAACCTTTACAGCCCAGTTCCCACCAGTCAAAGAGAGTTAACATTGATCCCTTTCCACTCTTGTTATTCCCTCGTTACAGGGAAGTGATTTACAAGTTATTTTACAACTTGTGTGCTGACGCAGGTTTGTGAGATTCCAGTAAAATAGTCTCCCTTCTTTTAATTTCTCTTCATTTGTCCCTTTTAATTTGTAAAAACAGAAGTTGTTGTGTCAGCGCCTCTGTTAATGATGCTGCCCTTGCATCCGCTGATGCTGCTTAATCATTCATATTCTGGGCTCCACTTGCCTACAAATTGCATTTGGGATGTGATGGGAAAGGAAGATGCTGGTGTGCAGCATTTACAGCTTTCATAAACTTTGATTCTGTAACAAAGGACCTTGCTGAGTGGGGAGCTGGCCAGTAGCAACACGAAATTTGTGTTGTTCATAATGCAAGACATTTACTTAAGGACTCTGACTGCCCTCAAAATGTTTTTCCTGTGAACTTTCTCCTGGGAGAAACAGACTATTGAATGATACTGTTCTGAGGAAAGGTCCTTCATCTGTAACGTGTTCCCTCGAATGGCACGGTGGCACAATAGTTAGCACTGCTGCCTCACAGCGCCAGGGACCTGGGGTCGATTCCTGGATTGGGTCACTGTCTGTGTGGAGTCTGCATGTTCTCCCTGTGTCTGCATGGGTTTCCTCTGGGTGCTCCAGTTTCTTCCCACAGTCAGAAAGATGTGCACTGACCATGCTAAATTCTCCTTCAGTGTACCCAAACAGGTGCCGGAGTGTGGCGACTAGGGGATTTTCACAGTAACTTTATTGCAGTGTTAAAGTAAGCCCACTTGTGACACCAATAAATAAATTCTCCATCGATGCTACTTCACCAGCTAAATATTTCCATCATGGTTCTGTCTTTATTTCAGATTTCCAGGATCCGCAGTATTTTGCTTTTGCTGTGCTGTGATGGAATGATACTGCTTTGAAGAATGATTTGTAGCTTCATGGTAAACCAGCAGTTTGTGGAAGCAAGCCTTTAGGAACAAGACGAGGACAATACATTGGAAATCAATGGTCTTGTTGATGCCTTACTGCAAGTTTCACTGTCCTGGAGTTAAACACATGTTTCGTGGGATAAAAACAGAAAATGCTGGAACAGCTCAACAGCCCTGGCAGAGTGAGAAACAGAGATAATGCTTCGAGCCCATTTGACTCTTCTTCAGAGTCTTCAACTGCTGAGCTGATGCTGGGTGACCTGTCTGGTTTCATTGCCTTTTGTAGGCTTTGTAGTAGTTCGATACAACTCAACGGCTCACTAAGCCATTTCAGATGACATTTAAAAGTCAACCACATTGTTGTGGGCCTGGAGTGGCTTGTAGGCCAGATTTCATTCTGCTAAACGGTATTATTGAATAGATGGGCTTTTAATGACAATTGTTTTATGGTCAACATTAAATTTTAATTCCAGATGCTTTTTATTGAATAGGATTCAAACCTAGATCCCCAGAGCATTGCCTGGGTGTCTGGATTACTAACCCAGTGACAATGCCATATACTACAGCCTCCCCATTCCCTTTACAGTAATTACCCAGGACTTCTCCTCTGAGTGTATTTTCCAGTACAGCTCCGCTACAACATTGGCATCTACCCAGCAATGTGGGTAGATGCCAGTGTTGTGTCCTGTAGACAAAAAACAGGACAAATCCAGCCCAACCAATTACTGCCTGCTGTCAATCATCAGCAAAGTGATGGAAGGGAGCATCAACAATGCAATCGAGCAGCACCTACTCAGCAATAACCTACTTACTGATGCTCAGTTTGGGTTTTGCCAGGGTCACTTAGCTCTTGACCTCATTACAACCTTGGTTCAAGCATGGACAAAAGAGCTGAACGCCAGAGGTGAGGTGAGAATGATGATCTCTCCATGTAGCCCATGGTTCACCGCAACCAAGGTTTCTCCAACCATATTGATGGTTGATTATAAATAGGAAGATGTGAAAGGCACACCAGTCTATTTCTACTTTGGGGGACATTGCAAAACCCATCCAAATCTGTCCTTGTGGCCAAAGCACACTTTCAACCTTCTGATGTTCTCATTTATCGCCAGGCTTGCAGATCGACTTACCTCATTTTAGCATTGCTCTGCTGCTGTTTGAGATACTCCCATGGGAACAGACGGCTTTGCTTTGTTACTTCGGAGCCACCCATGAATCTGATTCACCTACCCCTGAAGAATCAGGGGGACATAATAATGATGGCATCTTGGCAACTTCCTGAAATATCTGCTCTTGAGATGCCCTGTGTGAAGTGATGCAAAATAATGCGGTAAGCTGACTCCACGAAAGGCAAAGAATCATGTAGGTCTTGTAGAATAGAATGGTACTTTCATAACCTTCTGGAACTCATCCTCACCAATCCACCTGTCGCAGATGTACCTGTCCATGACAGTAGTGTTGGCAGAAGTGACATTGCTCAGTCATTGTGAAGATGAGGTCCTATCTTTACATCCAGGACACTCTCCATCATGTTGTGTGGCACTACCACTGTGCTACATGAGATATTTCAAACAGATCTACCAACTCAAAGCTGGGCATCCAATGAGGTGCTTGTACCTAACTACAATATGTAACACTCATGGTTTGGCATATCCCCCTCTCTGCCATTACCATCAACCCTGGTTCAATGAAGGGGAGAGCGTACCAGGAGCAGCACCAGGCATACCTAAAAATGAGGTGTCAACCCATGAAGCTACAACACAGAACTACTTGCAAGCTAAACAGTGGAAGCAATATGCAATAGAGAGAGCTGAACAATCTAGCAGCCAACTGATTAGATCTAAGTTCTGCAGTTCAAATGGTGGTGCACAACTGAACAACTATAATAATAATGCTAATGGTAAAGGTTGGTTAGCCCATAAAACCTGTCCCTGAGATGCCAAGACTGTGTGTGTGGTGTCTGTAGGTACAAAATCTTTGAGTTAACTGACTCTGTAAGAGGCACAGAATCAAGTGCAGGTCTTGTAGAATAGAATGCAATAAATGTGTACAAAAACACTTTCCAAGCTGCAGAATTCTTGATTCATGCAAAGTATGTTTCATACTATAATCAGAATAATTATCAAAAATATCTCTGGGATCTTGAAGCAGAAATTCAGCTGTCTTTGAGCACCTTCTCTCCTTCCCCAAATCTTACAAATAGTTGTTATCCGCTGCATGATCCACATCAACCCTTCTCTACCACGAATTTCAAAGAACAGCCTGGGGAAGCACAACATAAAAGAATCAATATTGAATTAGCCACAAGACCACCAGTGGAGTGAGAACGATTACCGAACTAGGTGCTTTCCAGTGAGTGCCCTATATAACCCTACAAACTTGCCTTTCCTGAACCACATCCATCCATGTGTCTAATGCAGTTCTTCAAATGCTAGAATTTGCTGCGCTCCTATGTTTTGCATTTATTGATTTCATTGTGTACCGTGTGACTGTTGTTCAAGTGTTATGCGGCTGTGCTTCACGTTTGTGCTACTGAAGTGTGTGTGTGTGTGTGTATATCTGTGTGTGTGTGCGATGCATAATACCCTAATTTTCAACTTCTCATAAGTCATTTCCTTCGGGAAGAGGTTAGTTATTGCAGGATGACTGCAGGGGTTTGTTAATGTGCCTGGTTAATCTTGCCTGATTTGTGGAACATCAATGATGGCTCGCACAGGACGGTTTGATGGAGGAGGTGCTGTGGAATTGCAAAGCAGCCACCTGATGCATTCATATCCTGCATGCTGCACTGCCGTGTGGACTCCCTGGTTAGAAATTAAGGTTGACAATTGGTGAGGGAAACCATTTTACACTAAATAATTATTTCTTATATTCCACCTTAGATTATTGCACTCGTTAAATAAAAACTAAAATTGGTAGACAACAAAAAGAATGAAATTCTATCTCTACCAAAGTTTATGACATTCTCGAAGGCTGGCACATGTTAATATTTAGATTTACCTAATTACCCTAACTAGACACTAATTTCCCTTTTTATTCCTTGCTAATCCAAACCCTACATAGCAAGGCGACAGACATCTTGATAAGGGTTGGTACTGCAAGTAGGTAATGTATTATGGAATGCAGAGGCCTATGTAGTTGGGATACAAGAAATAATATAAATGGCATAAAATCATAGCCTGAGGTTGAAAGATGAGAAAAAGAAGGACGTGCATTTATATAGGTCCACTCGCTGCCTCAGGAAGTTTCAAAGCAATTTACATCTGGTAAAATACTTCTCGGCCTTTTGGCTAAGATCAAGTGTAGCATGGAGAGGATGCTGCACTTGGTTGAGGTCATTAGGTTACGCTGAGGCTTCATATGTTTCATATGAAGCAATTTTTAAAAGCGGCATCTCGGCCTTTTGGCTAAGATGCAAATGAGCCCAAGTCTTGGAGGAGGAACCTCCCCCTTCTCCAATCAGCTTGGCTCATGTAGATCGGGCCCAGGACAGGGTGGTTTGGTCGCCTGCCCTGTCTTGTCAGCCTGGATCGGAAATGTCTCAACTTGTTGAGACTCTAAATTGGATTTGATTTGATTGAATTGGAAAAGTATATAAAAAAAAATACTTCGGAGGTGTAGTGACTGTTGCAATGTTGGAAATGCAGCAACTAATTTGCATACAGCAAGCCCCCACAAAGGAGAAGGATGTGGTAATGGCGAGCTCAAGTATCACGTTGTAGTTGCTCAGTAGTACAATGCCAAGTCAAGTGAACAATATAGAGTAGCCATTGTAAATATGTTGGGTTCCAAATCACTGACCCCAAGGACAATAACAAAGGATAGTTTATTCTGTAGCTTAGCAGCAACTTCAACAATTGTCCTCTACCCGCTCTCCCGGGGCTAACTGGCTTCTGTACTTCCAACACGTGACCTCCTATGTAGCCATATCATTGCATAATCATGTGGTCATTTGGTGTACAGCCATAACCACAGAAGAAATTTCTGGCTTCACTCTTACCACTTCCTCGTTGCTCTTTCTCACTTAGTGATGGCCAGACTCTCCTCTCAAAAATATTGAGACACTTTAAATAGAAAAAAAAATGCATTTATATAGTTCCCCAAATGACCAAAGATGCTCCAATGCACTCACAGTGAATTAAATACTTATTAAAAGTACACAGAGCAGTGTCAAGCCACTACTGCAGATTGAATGGACATCATCCTGCCAAATTGACTGAAGTCTCCTTGTGTTATTCCTTTAAGTATTGATACTAGGATTGGCTCCTCATGGTATCAATTCCCACACAAAAATGTCTCTGTTCAGGGTAAGCATTCATTGCCCTTGTTTTCTCATTGAAGTACTGCACCGTTTACTCTTCACTTGTGGATTAACATAGATCAGCAGAAAAGAGTTTGGAGTTTGTCAGATACTTTCTTACATGTTTATCTGTGGCAGGTGCTTGTCACACTTAACTTGGTTTTCATCTTTGCCAAGCTTGTTGTACTATTTGCACTTGAGTGGGGGTCATCCTACCCATATATTCTTCCCTTTTCTCTTCTCAGTCCTTTCAGTTCTATGTCTAACACCTGAGCAGTGTGGTCGTGCAGGCTCCATGACTGAGCTAAATTGCTGAGTTAATACCTAGCCTGTGCTCCCATTATTTCCTGGGTTTAAGTAGTTTCCTAGTATGGTTAATAGGAACTAGTCGGTATTATTGAATCTACAGTTTTATTGGATATTGTGCTCCAGATTCTAACACAGGAAACAATTGTTACAAATATGAAATTTATGAGATTGTTATATTTTGATTCTAGGTCTGCCTGTCAGCAGGTTTGATAGTTGGAGATTAAAGGGAGTCTAGACTGTTTTACTGGGAAGAGAGTATAAGGTGGTTACACCTGGAGACAATAGTAAGATGCTGCGTGCTAACAGTGAGTCTCCAAAGTCACAATGAGCAATAAATGCTGGCCAGCCAGAGACGCCCATATCCCATGAACAAATAAAAACAAAATAATCATGGTTTTGTGAAAGCAAATTTGTGCTTAAATAAATTATTTGAGTTCCTTTAGGAAGTAACAAGCAAGGAGGATAAAGGGGAACCTGTAGATGTGGTGACCTGGATTTTCAAAAGGCAATTGATAAGGTGTCACATCAAAGGTTATCACACAAAGTAAGAGTGTGATATTGTAGCACTGATGAAGGATTGGTGAGCTAACAGAAAGCAGACAGTAAAGTAAAATTTATTTATTAGTCACAAGGAAGGCTTACATTAACACTGCAATGAAGTTACTGTGAAATTCCCCTAGTCGCCACCTTTTCGGGTCAATCCTCCTAACCAGCACGTCTTTCAGAATGTGGGAGGAGACCAGAGCGCCCGGAGGAAGCCCACGCAGACATAGGGAGAATGTGCAAACTCCACACAGACAGCGACCCAAACCGGGAATCGAACCCAGGTCCCTGGCGCTGTGAAGTAGCAGTGCTAACCACTGTGCTACCATGCCACCTTGGTTTTTGATTGAGCTTAGTGTAGGGGATTAGCAGGGTAAATGTATGGGGTTACAGGAATAGAGTCTGGATGGGATTGTGGTTGGTACAGACTCAATGGGCTGAATGGCCTCCTTTTGTACTGTAGGGATTCCATGATGCTATGATATACATACACAGACTAACACAGTATAATCTCCCTGCCTATATACACGCACAGACTAACACACACTGTAGGATGCCACAGAGATCAGCACTGGGATCTCAACTATTTACAATCAATATTCAATGACTTGGAAAAGGTACAAAATAACAGCAGATAAATTTACCGCTGCCACCAAGGTAGGAAAATAAGTTGTCAACACATAAAGGCTGGAATGTTGTGCTCCCATTTTTTTCGGGCAAATTTGGTGACGGGAGCAGAAAATCTCAGGAGAGGCCCAATTTGCATTTCAAGCTGACACAATAGCATGATGCGATTGTCCCTGCCCCCCACCAGTGATGGAACGCGATTCCCAATGTTCAAAGTCAGGAACATCATTTCCATATGTTAACATCTCAATATCAGACCTTTATGTCTGAATTATTTCCCCCCTGCCTGCCATGAGCAACTATTCTGAAGAATGAAAACGGGTGAAAAATGATGAAGGGGATAGATAGAGTGAACGTTCAAAGACTATTTTCTCGGGTGGATGGAGCTATTACAAGGGGGCATAACTATAGGGTTCGTGGTGGGAGATACAGGAAGGATATCAGAGGTAGGTTCTTTATGCAGAGAGTGGTTGGGGTGTGGAATGGACTGCCTGCAGTGATAGTGGAGTCAGACACTTTAGGAACATTTAAGCGGTTATTGGATAGGCACATGGAGCACACCAGGATGATAGGGAGTGGGATAGCTTGATCTTGGTTTCAGATAAAGCTCGGCACAACATCGTGGGCCGAAGGGCCTGTTCTGTGCTGTACTGTTCTATGTTCTATGGGTGCTAAATCAAAGCAATGCAAATGAGACACAAGTCTGACTTCACACAACTTTAATTCTAATTGTTGATTGTCACCATTTGAACTTGCTTGGGGGCAATAAATCAGACACCAACAGATTCAGCATTCATTAGGTTGAATTTTCACGATGCAGTCTACCAGGGCTCCATGCATCCACTCCCACTGAAGATGTTGTGTAGGCTGGCTGACACACAACAGGTTTCAGGATCTCTCAGGGACCTAGGGACAGGCTGCACAGGCTCTTGGACACAGCACTGGTGGCACTGGTGGAGGAAAGTCCGGAGGAGGAGTTGTGTTTTGTATCTGCAGATGGGAAGCAGTCCACTTTGCACTCCTGGTTCCGCTCTCCTGCGGTATCTGATGCTGTTCTGCATAGCTTCATCCTCCCATTCCTCACCCATACAAAGAGGGACCCTGGGAAAAATGTTGCTGACCAAGCATTCGTTCTCCTGGTGACTTTTGTGAGGTTTCCAATAAGGTAGAGTAATACAGTACTCGCTCGTTTTAGGTAAAGTCCTCAAAAGGATTTACAGAATGAATGGTGAGAAAAGCTCTTTCAGAAAGTCAGTTCAGACTTGATGGGCTGAATGGCCTCCTTCTATGGGACTCTATGGTTCACTGCCCTCATCACAACCTGGGCACTGCCCCTGATACTACCTGGGAACTGCCCCTTCGCATTACCCAGGCATTACATCCTGGCACTACTTGGGCTCTGCTCCTTGGCATTGCAGTGGTTTGCATGAGGGAGATTATGCATGGGGATGTGGGTGCAGCAGTTCCTGGTTAACCTTTGTGCACTGGGGCTACATTTAAAAATGACACCCCGATATTAAAAAAAGCTAAGTTGATTGGCTCGCCCTGCCAGTGTGACGCTGTAGAACCCACTCCTTGACTGTTTTTTATTAAGTCTGGGATGATATGGTAGAGAAAGCTGTTGGTGCCGATGGCTTCAAAGCCGCCTTTATTGCCCGCTGCTGCCTTATGCCAACATTTAGGAAAATTCTGCCCACGGAGTCTACAAAGGAGTATAACTAGGTTAAGTGAGTGGGCAATAATTTGGCGGATGAAATCTCATGTGGGAAAATGTGAACTTATCCACTTCAGCAGGAAGAATAGAAAAACAGTATATTATTTAAATAGTGTTTATTGCAAGGGGAATGGAATTTAGAAGTAATATAACTGTACAGGGTCTTGGTGAAATCACATCTGGATTATTAGTCATAAAGTACAGAAAAAGGCCCTTCAGCCCACCATGTCTATGCTGACCATCGAATATAAATCTATACTAATTCCCATTTACCAGCACTTGGTCCATAGCCTACTATACCATGGAAATTTAAGTGCTCATCCAGATGCTTCTTAAATGTTGTGACAGTACCTGCCTTCTCTACATTTTCCTCAGATCCCTCTAAACCACTGACCCCTCACCTTAAACCGATGTCCTCTGGTCGTAGATGCCTCTGCCATGAGGAAAATATTTTTTTGATTTACCCTGTCTTTGCCTCTCATAACATTGTAAACCTCTATCAGATCCCCCCTCAGCCTCCTCTGCTCCAGAGAAAACAAACCAAGCCTCTCCAGTCTCTCCTCATAGATGAAACTTTCCATCCCAGACAACATCCTGGTGAATTTCTTCTGCACCCTCTCCAGTGCAATCACATCCTTCCGATTGTGTGGTGACCAGAACTACACACATACTCCATCTGTGGCCTCACCAATGTTTTATAAAGTTGTACCAAGGCCTCCCTGTTCCTATATTCTATGCCCCAGCTCATGAAGGCAAGTATTCCATATACCTTCTTCACCACACTATCTACCTATGCTGCCATCTTCAAGAATCTATGGACTTGTACACCAAGGTCCCTTTGTTCCTCAATACTCCCTCGAAATCTATCATTCATTGTCTATATCCTACCCCTATTAGATCTCCCAAAATGCATTACCTCACACTTATCAGGATTAAATTCCAATCTGCCATTGCTCTGCCCAATTTACCAGCTGAGCAACATCAATCTGTACCCTAAGACTATCCTCCTCACTTTCACTCCTTGTGTGGAGTTGTGATCTTTTTTGAAAAAGATAGGATATAATTGTGTTAGAAGCAGGCGATGGTGCATTTGACTCATTCCTGGGATGAAGGGCTTATCATACGAAGAAGAGTTAAACAGTTTGGACCTTTATCCACAGAATCACAGAAACTTCACAGTGTACGAGGAGGCCATACAGCCCATCAAGTCTGCACAGGCTCTCTGTAAGAACATTCTGCCTAGTCCCACTCTCTTGCCTTATCCTCACAACTATGCACATTCTTTATTTTCAGATAGCAATCCAATTTCCTTTTGAATGCCTCGAGCGAACCTGGCTCCATCACCCTCTCAGGCAGTTTGTTCCAACCACCCTCTGGGCACAAACATTTTTCCTCACATCACTTTTACCATAGCCTTATGTAAGTCTCAATCGACCAATCCTTTAGAGGATCTATGGTTCACTGTGCCAGAATGCAGTGGAAGATTACACTCGTGTTGATAGCTGCAATTACCAAGCCCTGGCAACATTTTTGTGAATCTCCTCTGCACTCTATCTAGAGCAATTAAGTCCTTCCTGTAATGTGGTGACCAAAACTGTACACAAAACTCCAGCTGTGGCCTAACCAGCTTTGTATACAGTTCCATCATTACATCCCTGCTTTTGTATTCGATACCTCGTCCAATCAAGGAAAGTATTCCATATGCTTCCTTTACCACCTTATCCACCTGTCCTGCCACCTTCACGGACCTGTAGACATGCACCCTGAAATCTCTCATTTCCTCAACCCCTCTCAATATCTTCCTGTTTATCAAGAATTCCCTTGCTTTGTTTGCCCTCGCCAAATGCATTACCACACAATTTTCTGGATTGAACTCCATTTGCCGCTTCTCTGTCCACTTAACCAAACCATTGGTACCATTCTGCCGTTGACAGCTATCCTCTTCACTATCAACAACACTGTCAATTTTTGTGTAATCTGCAAATTTCTGAATCATCCCTCCCACTTTAAGTCTAAATCATTAATATATACAACAAACAGCAACACTGAGCCCTGTGGAGCTCCACTGGAAAAAAATTTCCATTCGTAAAAACATCCATCGACCATTACCCTTTATTTCCAGTCACTGCGCCAATTTTGGATCCAGCCTACATCCCATGAGATCTCACTTTTCCGCCCAGTCTGTGGGACCTTGTCAAATGCCTGAGATTAAAAGTTCCCAAGCTGAGAAAGGAAAAGAACAGAAGTAAACCCTCAGGAATTAAGAATCACTTTGGACTGATTTTGGATGAATTGAATGGACAGGATTATGTATACCTATGATGTGTGCATGTTTTCAATTGTATTAAAATAAAAAGGGGAACATTCTATTCTGTGGTTTAAAGAATAAATTGCCAATAAAGGTAGCACTTGGTCAATAGAGCTTTTTGTTCCGACAAACATCTTAGAAGGTGAAGTCTTGTTGTGTCATTCTTTCAGCTATAAACGAGAGGTTTGAATTTCTTTTGAAAAGTTATCAATCTCCACAGGAACCATAACAAAGTAAAATGTGAAGTTAACAAGCATGTTTAATAATGTTCAAAAGCTTCAGTAGTGCTGAGAGAGTCAATTCTAGGTGAGTGCAGGAATCATAGAATCCCTACAGTGCAGAAGGAGGCCAATCGGCCCATCGAGTCTGCACCGACCACAATCCCATCCAGGCCCTATCCCCGTAACCCCACATATTTATCCTGTTAGTCCCCCTGACAATAGGGACAATTTAGCATGGCCAATCAACCTAACCCGCACATATTTGGATTATGGGAGGAAACCCGAGCACCCGGAGGTACCCACGCAGACATGGGGAGAATGTGCAAACTCCACACAGACAGTGACCCAAGGCCGGAATTGAACCCGGATCCCTGGTGCTGTGAGACAGCTGCGCTAACCACTGTGCCACCCAAGTACTGTAGGTATCGGTAGATTTGGCTTGGGTCATTGTTTTAAGATTCTGAGGTACAGTTTGGGTTCTGAATAGATTATCGATGTTGTGGTAATCTTTTGATAGAAGATTACCTGTTAACGTTTGGTAAGAGGGATTGGGATGGTGACAATATTTGGACGAATTGTGTGGGTAGGTTGATCAAAGCTGACGAAGCAGGTTTGCGGCACTAATATTTGGCAGCTGAGGTTGTTATTTAGGAACATTTGTGTGAGGGGCTTTGCTGATAGCTGTGTAAGAGGAATGGTATTATGGTACCGTATTGGTTTGATTTTCATCCGAGAGGCAGATAGCAGGAGTCAGGAAATCTCCCGGCTCTGTGTGCCCACCTCGGTGGAAAGCAGAATTCCACAAAGGTGGAATTTTTGCTCCGGGGATGGATGTTGGTGGGTACGAACTGGACTTGGGCCTGTCAGCCACAGAAACAGGTCAGGGGCTGCTGAGTACAGAGGTGGCTGTACAAAACGCCTGCTTCAATGCTTTGGGACTTTGTCCCTGTTATAATAAAAGCAATGAAATAAAATAAAATAGTCATTCACTCCTCACTGATCACACCCTCTCACCACCACCCCCCGCTCACCCCCACCCCCCTCCTAATACCACATCAGGCCCCTCACCCACTCTCAATGGTCCCTCATAAACTCCATGACAAACCTTGCATCTCCACCCACCCCCATGGTCCCTCATGCCCTCCATGTCAATGTGTAGGTCTTCATGGCCCATTTATCCAAACATACCCTACACAGAAACAATGAAACCTATAGCATACTATAGGTTAGTAATGGAACAAATCAATTCCAGCCTCCCGGATTGCCTGGATCCACTATAGTTTGCCTACCGCTGGAAAAGGTCCACCACGGATGCCATCTCCCTGGCCCTACACTCAACCCTGGAACACCAAGATAACAAAGACATCAATGTCAGACTCATATTTATTGACTACAGCTCAGCCTTCAACACCATTATTCCTACAAAACTCATCTACAAACTTCGGGGCCTGCGCCTCGGCTCCTCCCTCTGCGACTGGATCCTGAACTTCCTAACAGACCGCAAGCAGTAAGGATAGACAACAACGCCTCCTCCACGATCATCCTCAACGCCGGTGTCCCACAAGGCTGTGTCCTCAGTCCCCTGCTATACTCCTTATAAACCTATGACTGTGTGGCCAAATTCCCCTCCAACTCGATTTTCAAGTTTGCTGATGACACCACTGTAGTGGGTCGAATCTCAAACAATGACGAGACAGAGTACAGGAAAGAGATCTGGTGAACTCGTGCAGCAACAATAATCTCTCCCTCAATATCAACAAAATGAAGGCGATAGTCATCGACTTCAGGAAGCGTAGTGGAGGGCATGCCCCTGTCTACATCAATGGGGATGAAGTAGAAATGGTCGAGAGCTTCAAGTTTTGAGGTTTCCAGATCACCAATAATCTGTCCTGGTCCCCCCATGTCAACACTATAGTTAAGAAAGCCCACCAATGCCTCTACTTTCTCAGGAGACAAAGGAAATTTGGCATGTCCGCTACGACTTTCATCAACTTTTACAGATGCACCACAGAAAGCATTCTTTCTGCTTGTATCGCAGTTTGGTATGGCTCCTACTCTGTCTGAGACTGCAATAAACTACAAAGGGTCGTGAACAAAGCCCAGTCCATCACTCAAACCAGCCTCACATCCATTGACACTGTCTACACTTCCCGCTACCTCGGAAAAGCAGCCAGCATAATCAAGGACCCCACACACTCTGGACATATCCTCTTCCACCTTCTTCCATCAGGAAAAAGATACAAAGTCTGGGCTCACGTACCAACCGACTCAAGAACAGCTTCTTCCCTGCAGCCATCAGACTTTTGAATGGACCTACCTCACATTAAGTTGATCTTTCTCTACACCCTAGCTGTGACTGTAACACTACATTCTGCAGTCTCTCCTTTCCTTCTCTATGTACAGTATGCTTTGTCTGTCTAGCGCGCAAGAAACAATACTTTTCACTGCATACCAATCCATGTGACAATAACAAATCAAATCAAATCAAAGTAACAATGTCATATGTGAAAAGGCTTTAAAACATTCATTCATAAATTTCTTACAAAAAACTTATTTTACTATAGCCTTATAAAAGTGTCAATTGACCAATCCTTCAAAGAATCAAAAGCAACACTGCAAGCACTTGACACCTCTTTATCTTGAAAAGCTGCCAATCAAGCAATGTTGTCCCTTGGGTGCAGCTGTTTCAACAGACTATTGGATGCATGGATTTTCAGCCAAGAATGCATAAGAAGATCCATGGAGTCTCTCTATTTCTGCAAAATTCCAGTCCTATATGTCTAGATGTTGAATTACACACCACTATATGGGGTGAATCCTATGGATGAAAGAGCTGGATAATGTAGTCACATTTAGGTTTGGGATGCTGCCATGGAAGTGCCTCAGTCATAGGGACTGGTTATACAGAATGAGGCAGGGTGAGGGAAATGCAAGGGGTTAGTGTTCTTGATGATGTTTCAAGGAAGGCAGCGGCTTTGTGTCATACAGTTTTTGGGTGAGGGACAGTTTGGTCATTGTGGTACATTTGAGGGGGGTAGAATGTTATAGTGATCTTTTCACAGGCGGTTGATGTTGCAGTAACATTTGGGTAAAATAGCAACAGACAATGTCATAATGTTTGAGCGAGAAGGGATGAAATGTTACTGTAATGTTTTAGAGAAGGGACAAAATTGCATATTGTAAACTTTATTTTTAGTGTCACAAGCAGGCTTACATTAACGCAGCGGTGAAGTTACTGTGAAAATCCCCTAGTCGCCACACTCCGACATGTCTTCGGATACACTGAGGGAGAATTTAGCATGGCCAATACACCGACCCGGAACATCTTTCAGACTGTGGGAGGAAACTGGAGCACCCGGAGGAAACCCATGCAGACATGCAGAGAACGTGCAGCCTCTGCACAAACAGTGACCCAAGCTGGGAATCGAACCCAAGTCCCTGGTGCTGTGAGGCAGCAGTGCTAACCTCTGTGCCACCATGCGACCCCAAGTAATATCTGGGACAGATGCTCCAGTACAGTACGGGTGAAATGCTTTGAAAATATTTGGGTGGAAGTGGGTGGCTGGGTAATATTTGGCTAAGGAAGGTTCAGTGCTGTAGTATTGTGAGTATTTGCATCAGTCTATCTGTGCATTGATGTAAACTGCATGAAGTACACCCTAACTCAGGTGCTCCTACTGTGTTTACAGGGCTTATTACATAACCAGCCACTTTCTCTATATCATGGCACATCAGGGTTCACAAATTTACCAATTTGCTGCATTTCAGATACTGGAGCGAAGCAAAGTCATCATTGGAAACTCATCATTGTAGTTAAAAAGAGAAACTTTAGATGGTGCTGCAGAGGTTTTTTACAGTTTCATTAGCATGGCTTATTACTTATCCAAAAATAGGCGAGGGAAAAAAGGCAGAAGCCTAATTCAAAGTTCACGGTGAGTTTCCAATAAATTGAATATTTTTGCAAAATGTGAATTCTTACGGTTATTAATGTCACAAATAAGCTGACATTAACACTGCGATGATGTCACTGCGAAAACCCCCTCGTCGCCACACTCCAGTGCCTGTTCGGGTACAGTGAGGGAGAATTTAGCACGGCCAATGCACTTAACCAGCACATCTTTCGGACTGTGGGAGGAAATCAGAGCACCCGGAGGAAACCCACGCAGACACGGGGAGAATGTACAGATTCTGCACAGCCAGCGACCCAAGCCGGGAATCGAACCCGGTGTTGTGAGGCAGCAGCATAGGTTACTCGGTGATACAAATGTGAAAGGATTGTGGTACTAAACAGATTTGGCTATGGGTAACAGTAAGGAACATATCCACTCCTATTGGTGAAGATAAAGGCAGACATTTAACCTATTTTTTGTTCGTGCATCCAGAAAATCTCCCGAGTCTAACACGCCTGCCCGCTCCCTCGCTCCCATTGCTACAACTAATTATTTCTTGATTGATCCTAAGGCTTTATCACCCATGGGCTGATCACTTTTCGTGTGATAAGGTGCTCCCTGACATCATCGGCCAGAGCCCACGTTCATTGTGTTCCATCAATAGTGCTGAACAGAATTGAGTTCAATAAAGCGGTGGGTAGGTGCTTGACATAGGTGCACAGGGTCTGGCCCGTGTACCAAGGTGAGTTCAAAAAAGATATGAAATAAGCCGGGAATCACAGCGAGCTGTTTTACAGCAGTTCAGTTCCAGTCGTTGTGGTAATATAACCAATATAATCCTGCTTTGCAAAGCTGTAAGTTTGGTGTTTTCCGACACTCTTGTTTTTTTTGTGTGTGTGGATGCCTCAGACCGACTGCAAATTGCAAAAAAAGCAAAATCCCACCGGGATGCAGCTGCAGTCTGTACTCTGTGCCATGTGCTACAACAGGGGTCAAAGGTGGGGACCAAGTTTATCATCGGTTTGAGTGCCCAGCAATTGCGGAGGAGAACAGGCCAGACAAGTGTCAGCAGTAAAACTCAACCCTTCATTTGAGCAGATTAAGCAGTTTGCTTATTGCTTGTGACATGATTTAGACAAATGGCTTGGTAATCCGTCAGCTAAACCCGTGCAGGCCCTGTGAGGAACCAGTGGGGGATCCCATTACCTTACATGTGTTAACAGCCGAACTCTTTTGTGTAAACAACAAACTGTCTTTCCTCAAAAGCCTGATTTTAACTCATTGTCTGTGGAAAGACCAACATGATTAATAGGTCTGGCCCCTGAGTGGCAGGCCCCAGGGTGGGTGGTGGGAGGAAGAGGGAGCTGGAAGGCTAAAACTGAGGGGAGAGAGACACCCTGTGGTGAAATGAAGAACTGCTGCAATGTTTCTGCATCCAAGCTCAGTAAAGCAATATAGATGGATAGCAGTAAGTGGGAATAGGGCCCAGAGTCTCTGCTTTCAGTCTCATCTTAGTCTTACATTCTGCTCTGGATCCTCGAAGGGAATCTCTTGCCAAACATTCCATTCATTTGTTTCCAGTAGCAGCATTCCACCAAGACGGTTAAGTGTCTGATTTCCAAAGTAGATGTTTGGGAAGGATCAGGAATACTAACAGCAGAAGCACAGGGCATCAGCTTCTGAGGAAACCCTGCAAAATCCATGCCTCAGAACTCTTGAGCACAAATCAAAGTAAATGGGAGCAGGGGCAACACTCATCACAACTATTGCAGTCGCCATTTAATGGTGAATTCCAGACGCCAACACTGGCTCGGAGTCAGGCGTCTGTGAGGGTTCGGTCGAGCCAGGAATTGCTTCGAGAGTTATGGTGATTAATTACCGTAACTTCAGCAAGGGACCTGGGTGAACTGCGCAAATGAGGTTTCTGTCAATCATTCCAGCAAAATTACAGCAACCGACCAGGAGAATCTGGGAGGAAGCCACCCCCATATGTGTACATTCGGAAGCTATGGGCAGGCTTTTCCATCCCATTCCCCCTCCTACAGAGTGTTTTCCAGTGGTGGATCGCACTGGCCGGCAGCAGGATCTTCCAGTCCCGCCGAGGTCAAGGGCATTTTGCATTGTTCGCTGGCTGTGCCTCCAGGGGACCAGCCGCATGGGAGGCAGGGGGGAAAGACCCCTTCAGCAAGAAGGGCCAAAAATTTCAGCCCTATATCTTTCCATGCTTTTGCCTTCCTGGATGAACAGTTTTTACGTGGAGATGCCGGCGTTGGACTGGGGTGAACACAGTAAGAAGTCTCACAACACCAGGTTAAAGTCCAACAGGTTTATTTGGCTGGTTGTAGGGATTCGCATTCTAATCAGTATTCTGTAACTTGATTTTTTGTGTCTCTGTGCACTGTTTGAGAGCACATTTCCACTCCATCTGACGATGGAGCAGCGCTCTGAAAGCTTATGGTATTTGCTACCAAATAAACCTGTTGGACTTTAACCTGGTGTTGTGAGACTTCTTACTGTGAACAGTTTTTGTCAGCCTGAGTAGAAGGATGTCAATACTTTAAGTGTAACTTCACAGGTGCAGTGGTTATGTTACCAGACTAGAGGTCTGGACTAACATTGGAGAGAAGATGAATTAAAAACCTGCCAAAGGTTTATTTCAGTTTTAAAATTAGCTGTAAATAAAAAACTGGCATCATTGCAAGTGACCGTAAAGCTGCCAGGTTGTTGGAAAATCCCAGTTGCTTCCCGCACCCGGCCTGACCTATACTTGACGCAAGTCCCACACCAACATGGGGTGATGCTCAAACATCCTCTGAAATCACCTTGCAAACCAAATAGAAGAGCGGCCACCACCTTCTCCAGGACAACTTTCCAGTGACATACTCACCTTAAAGGGAGATGATGGCCTCATGGTATGATCACTAGACTGGTAATCCAGAATGTTCTGGGACCCATGTTTGAATCCCGCCACGGCAGGATGGTGCAATTTGAATTCAATAAAAAATACCTGGAATTAAGAATCTACTGATGACCATGAAACCATTGTCGACTGTCGGAAAAACCCATCTGATTCACTCATGTCCTTTCAGGAAGGAAATCTAACCTCGTCTGGCCTACATGTGACACCAGAGCCACAGCAGTGTGATTGACTCTCAACTGCCCTCTGAACAAGGGCATCTAGGGATGGACAATAAATGTTGGCCAGCCAATGACACCCACGTCCCACAATAATTTGTTAAAATAGCAGACTGAAGAAATGCAAAGAGATCAAATATTATCTGGTAATCTCCATAACAATAGTCTTTGTCTGAAATCACTAGGAGTCTTGTATCCAGTTGCTTCTTTAGTGGTATGCCTTCCAAGGGCATTGCACCTGAAAATTGGACCTTAGACATGTCACACTTCGCTATCACATGTCCACAGAACGTAAATTACTGACTGATTGGCTGAAATAAGCACTTCTCTGTTAGGCTATCAATCAAATATCTGTTTGATTGACTAACTAAGAATGAACGAAAAGCAGTTTATTTCAGTGGATAATTACTAAGGCGGAATAAGTAAACAGCAGTAAAGTTAGCAATTAAATCATTCAATTTTTTTTCAAAGCTACTAATCCCAATATAAACCTATCAATCAAATCGCTCAAAATAGATCTGTGAACTTCACCACCTTTTCAGGGTGATTAGGCTTGGGTAATAAAAGTGTCGTCATTCACATCCCAAGAACAGATGTAAACTAAACTATTGAGTTAGTTGCCTTTTATTTCTGACATTTACCTTCCCTTTGATTGGCATGTGGAATGGAGTCCATTATTGCACGCTCCTCTTCTGTTTAGCCTCGTGAACTTTGCTGGTGTTTGATGACCCACACCACCCCATTCACTGTTCACTGGTCAGCTGCAACCCATTCACCATGATTCTACAGCAACCCGACCTATCCATTCCCCATCTCCCTTCAGTCACGTGTCTCAATCTGACTCCTGTGCTCCCCCTCCGAGATCTGACCTAGCACGAAGCATGTACTTCCAGGTTTCCAGCTCTGATCCATCACGACCGTTTCCCACACCAACCTGTCTCATTATGACCCTAATCCTTTCCGTTCCCATCCTGACCAGCCCCCAGTGTGTTGCCACCCTGAAGTTTGCTGGTGTTTGATGACCCACACCACCCCAAGTTGGCTTTCTCCTGTGAAGTGTAGAGATATACAACTCCGCTGTGTGCTTTTTAAAAATTCATTTGTGGGACATGGGTGTCACTGGCTGGCCAGCATTTATTGCCCATCCCTAGTTACCCTTGAGAAGGTGGTGGTGAGCTGCCTTCTTGAATAGCTGCAGTCCACTTACTGTGCATTGAACCAGAATGCCGTTCGGGAGGGAATTCCAGGATTTTGACCCAGCGACTGCGAAAGAAAAGCGATATAGTTCCAAGTCAGGATGGTGAGTGGCTTGGAGGGGAACTGCTTGACAACTGCACTAGTGACACTGTGGCAGAACAAACGATTACAACTACAATCAGTAACTATGGCATGGGAGTTTAATACTCCAAGTCACGGGTTTCTCAAAACAGAGCTTCCTGATGTGCTTCCTCCAGGTTACTCGATTATGTCATTCGCCACAGGCAGGACAAAAAAGTTAAGATGAATGCAAAATACTGCGGATGCTGGAATCTGAAACAAAAACAGACAAATGCTGGAAGATCTCAGCAGGTCTGACAGCATCTGTGGAGAGAGAATAGCGCCAGTGATTCGAGTCTAGCTAACCCTTCATCAGAGGCTATATCCATTCATCAGGGCATATACCTATATAAAAGTTAAGAAATATTTATTGAGTATAAGTGAGGATTAGCAGGCTTTACCAGTTCCGCCAGTGATGGGCATCGTCGCGTGTGGGACAGGAAAGTTTGGAGGGCAGCCAAAAGTCAGTTGGCTTCTGGCCACTCTCCAAGTTTTCCCTTCCCGCCTACGAAGATTGGCAGGACCGGAAAATCCCGGCCAAAATGTATGTCAGAGCTACTGAGAGCTTCCAGGAAGTGTAAGTGTAAGTGAGCCACATTGTGAACCTGATCGATAATCTTAAATTGGTTCTTGGCAGAAAAAGAATCCTGGAATGATATAGATAACACCAAGAAGGTTTGAGACAGAGAAAGGGTCACGAAAGGTATCAAGTGGAAAAGAAGATGGCTACAAAAGAGACATTTTGTTTTGCCTTGTGAGCAAAGCCACAGAACAAGCGCATTGCAGTTGGTTTAAGCATTGGGCAGATTTGGATGGGTGACAGGACCAATGTTCATGTAGCTTTCCCAATGTCCCTACCCAGCAGTTGGAACCATTTTGACACTTGGGGCCCATTTCCGTACTGATGGCAAGCTACGGGCGTTGTTCTGGTGTTTGTGAGCTGGACACTGGTTGAGGTGTCGGCGGGGGTGCCAGGCCTGTAGTTTTATCCTTGAGGAGGGGCTGCAATCATGAGGGAGGTTGAAGGTCTCGGTGGGACCAGGAGGAGCATTCAAGCCCTGGGCCTGGTAGCTCAAAACTGTGTCAGGTTCCTATGTGCATCATAGGAACCCAATTAACAAATTAGAATCCAGCTCCCCTCCAAAATAGCTGGACTTTACACTTAGAATTCCTCAACCAAATGGTGATGAGCAGGGGCAGGGCAGTATCCTGTGATTTGAGAGGTGGTACTACCCTGTTTGGAGGGTAGAGGGAGTTAAAATGGACACCACGCCCTCCTATCTTGTGTAGGGCACTGTACATTATAAAATAGTGCATCCCTCACTTATCTTGAATCGCATCACAGAGCAACAGCTAGGCTTTGTTGCAATTTACCCAAACGTAATTGGAAACTCTGGTCAACCTCTGATGAAAGTACTGTAAGGTACAGCCCCTCTATACTAATGCCCTCACAGTGCTGACTCATTGGCATTGCAAGATGCCTGCGGGGTCCAAACCTCCCCCAACACTGATCAGTGAAATGCTCCCAGGTCGTGAGCAGCAGTGGGGAAACATGCTTGTGCTATCAGCTTGTCCCATCCAGCACAACGGTGTTTCCAGAGACGTGAGGCTTGTGTTTTATTTATCCGAGAAGAAGGTACATTTCAAGCTCTCACCTCGCGCTCATTCCTTATTACCGAGTTCCCCTGTTGGCTCATCTGGGAGAGAAGGCGAAGCGCTGAGGCTTCTCTTAATTGGTACAGCACGGTGAAGAGATCTGATGTATTTTTTTTACATGACAATTTTGATTTCTCGTGCGGGTGGGTGGATGTCGATGAGATGATAAAACATATATTGTCTCTTTACATATATAAACTGACTTGGGCAGCCCACGCGGAATCTGGAGGCGTTAACAGGGTATCAGGGCCGACTTGTTGAAGCGAGCAGCCTTCTCAGTGAAAGCAGTGAACTTTCATTACTTGCTGTGTGTGGTTACAAACAGCAGGCAGTGACAGGAGATGTGTATGTTATGAGTAAACATACAATAATACAAGTCATATTCTCTCTCTTCTGAGCCAGCCCAGGAAAACAGGAAAATAAATTCAAATTAATTTTAATTGATAACACTCCCTTTCGAATACATTTACGGGGAAGATGGCAGCTTGTTTTTTTTTCTATTTGTTAGATTTGAGGCTGTGTCACTCTGAACCAAACTAACCGATTAATGGTGTGATGTAAAGCCTGACAGGTAGCACACGCTCTTCACACGGTGTTTGCCGCGCAGATTCATTGGGTGGTGAGTGTGTGTGAAGTGCAGTTCCTCTTCATTTTTTGCCAATACTCGCTGAGAAAGTGGAACAGTCGTATCAACATTCAGCACAGGAAAAGGCCATTCTGCCCATCGTGACTGTGCTAGATTTCTGCCAGAGCCACAATATAGCATTCCGCTGCCATTTCTTTCCCCTTAGTCCTGCATTTTCTTCCCCTTTTCATGTATATATATTCAATTCCTCTTTGAAGGATATTATTGCATCTGCTTTCATCGTGCTTTCCGCCATCATAGAGTGATAGAATCATAGAATCCCTACAGTGCAGAAGGAGGCCATTCGGCCCATCGAGTCTGCACCGACCACAATCCCACCCAGCCCTATCCCCATAACTCCATGCATTTACCCCAGCTAATTCCCCCTGACACTAAGGGGCAATTTAGCACGGCCAATCAACCTAACCCGCACGTCTTTCGGACTGTGGGAGGAAACCGGAGCACCCGGAGGAAACCCACGCAGACACGGGGAGAACATGCAAACTCCACACAGACAGTGACCCAAGTCACTGGGGTCCCTGGCACTGTGAGGCAGCAGTGCTAACCACTGTGCCACCATGCCGCCCTTGAGAAAAAAATTCTCTTCCTCTCCTCTCCGGCATTTTTGTCAATGATCTCAAATGTATATTATCTGGTTACCAATCCTTCTGCCAGTTAAAACTGTTTTGCTCTATCTACTCTATCAGAATAACACCTCCTGTAAATCTCCCTTAATCTTCTCTCCTCTGGGAAGAATGGCCACAGCCTCTGTAACTGAATTCACTCATTCCTCATACGTCTACTTTCTGTGGCAAGTTATTCTTAAAGTTAGAATGTTTTAAAATCATGACCTAGTCTGAGTAGGGATTCTGTGATGTTGATGTGGTTAATATGGGGTTTTTGTTTTGTTTACCTTCCTACACCTAGCGATGCAGATTTTTATCTCTTCACATGGCCAGTTTTTTCACGGAACAGGTCGCTAGCCTACTAGCCTCCTATGACTTGAGGGGCGCCACTCCACATCAAGCATGGCTGACTCAGAATCTCTCGCGCACTTATCACCAGCCATTGGCGTATGTTGGAAGGACTTGCAGGTTGATACTCAACCTTTTTGGCTGTGATCTGAACACACCTTCCTTGGCCATCAAGTCCTGGGGTGGGAATCATAGAATCCATACAATGCAGAAGGAGGCCATTCGGACCATCAAGTGTGCACCAATTCTCTGAAAGAGCATCTTGCCCAGGCCAAAACTCCACCCTATCTCCATAACCCCACCCCACTAATCCCCCTAACCTGCACGTCTTTGGAGTGTGGGAGGAAACCGGAGCACCCGGAGGAAACCCACGCGGACATGGGGAGAATGTGCAAACTCCACACAGACAGTGACCTGAGGCCGGAATTGAACTCTGGTCTGTGGCGCTGTGAGACAGCAGTGCTAACTATTGTACCACCGTGCCGCCCACTCGAACCTGGAGTGTTTAGGTTCAGAGGCAGTGACGCTATCCACTCTGCCACAAGATCTCCAGTTTAATTTGGGGTGATGACTGCTAATTAAATGGTCTGTAAATGTGAGATTTGCAGATGTGTTGCCTCAATTTTGCAGAAACGTACAAGATGATGTCTGCTTATTTCTTGATTTCAGGGTTATCATCCTCACAGACAAAGGTGTCCAATACTTCACTAACTTTTTAATCTCCCACTTCTTGCTCTTTGCTCTATCCCAGGGTCTTTCAAAGTGGGGGTCCGAGCCCACGCGTGGGTCACGGGGATATTGAAAATGGATCGCCGGGGTATCCACAGCGTCATAGAGTCATAGAGGTTTACAGCATGGAAACAGGCCCTTCGGCCCAACTTGTCCATGCTGCCCCTTTTTTAAAGAAAAAAAACATGGGATGTTCTGTGATCCGGTTCAAAAGAAAAGCAGAATGTTCTGTTTGTAGAAGGTGGTGTGACAGCAAGTCCTCAGGTATTTGCTGTCCTGTCCATCTAGGTGGTAGAAGCCAGGGGTTTGGCAGGTGCTGTTGAAGGAGCATTGCTGCATCTTTTAGATGGTACACACTGCCACCTGCGTCAAGGGTGGAGGTAGTGAATGTTTAAGATGCCAAACAAGCAGGCTGCTTTGTCCCAGATGGTGTTGATCTTCTTGAGTGTTGTTGGAGCTGCCGATTCAAAGTTTAAGTTTATTTATTAGTCTTACAATTAGGCTGACATTAACACTGCAATGAAAATCCCCACACTCCGGCACCTGTTTGTATACACTGAGGGGGGATTTAGCATGGCCAATGCACCTAACCAGCACATCTTTCAGACTGTGGAAGGAAACTGGAGCATCAGAAAGAAGCCCACACAGACACAGGGAGAATGTGCAGACTCCACACAGACCGCGACCCAAGCCAGGAATTGAACCCGGGTCCCTGGCACTGTGAGGCAGCAGTGCTAACCACTGTGCCACCGTGTCGCCTCCCAACACACTCCTGACTTGAGCCTTGTAGATGGTGGGCAGGCTTTGGAGATTCAGAAGGTGAGTTGCAAGATTCCTAGCCTTTGACCTGCTCTTGCAGCCACCTTCTTCAGATGATTGGTCCATTTCAGTGTCAGTTCAATTATGGTCAGGGCTGACATTTTTCTGAATTAGTTTTTAGCATGACAATATCGGGGTGTGCTACTCTCAGACTTGAACACTTTGCTCCCTACATGACTTTATTCACAAACAGGTTGGCAGTGGATGAAGAGCGAACCAGCTGAGGTGCATGAGTGTTGACTGAGCTGGTCAAATAAACCACTTTAAGCACTGCTATCTTGTGAGGTTAATTTGCATTCAGTGATACAACCTTTTGTAATGACGACACTGGTGAACATTGACGTTATTAAACTGTCACGTGACCGTGCTGTAGGAAACCTTCTTCAGATGCTGTCTCTAATTACAAGTAACTGCAGGCGATTGCCAAAGAAATACACGAGCCCAGAAATAAATGGCAAGATAGCTCAGGACGACAGCGTAGAAACAGCAAGTGAAAGAATGACAAGTGAACTTGTACAGGGAGATTGTGGGATATGTTGGTGAGAAAACAAAGTCCGGGGCAGCACTTTTTAATCCAAAGTGCTTTCTTTTTACATTGTAAACGATATTAGAAAGGTATGTATTGATTTGTTTGATATACTCATAAATCTCCCAATGCATCAGACATGAGAAGTTGCAAAATAGTCTTCAGGTGAAGCAAGCTCAGATGCGGGGGGATAATTGAAGTTGGTCATAGACACATAATTCTCGTTCATTATGTCCTTATTTTTAGGCATTTCTGTGATTAAATGTCCCTATGCCTGCATTTACTCTGGGAACTGCCTCTATAATCAGGTTAGGTGCATGGGCCATGCTAATTTGCCCCTTAATGCCAGGGGGGCTAGCTGAGTTAATGAATGAGGTTATGTGGCTAGGGCCTGGGTGGGATTGTGGTCTGTGCAGACCCGATGGGCCGAATGAGCTCCTTCTGCACTGTAGGATTCTATAATATTGCGTTGTTGTAACTATGTCATCCTGCCAGAGTAACACCTTCATTGGAGGAGATAAGTTTTCAAAGGTTCCCCTTTAAGAGTGGGCATGAAAATTTAAAATGGGGCAAGTTGACTGTGAAAGTGTGTACAAATGTGTCAGTTTTCACCGTTTTTGTCCAGTTCATGTTTCTGGCGAGAGAAGGTGCTGAGATTTGTCAGGTTCATGGTATTTCATGACAATCCATATGGAAATCAATTTAAAGAAACCAGTAATAAGACTGTCACATTCACATGGCTAAAGCTTTATGGTTTTCCCACTGAGATTTTTTTCATTCATTCATGAGTCGCTGGCTGTCCAGCATTTATTGTCCATCCCTAGATGCCCTTGGAGGACAATTGAGAGTCAACCACATTGCTGTGGCTCTGGAGTCACATGTAGGCCAGACCAAGTAAGGACCAGGTAAGAAAGATTTCCTTTCCTAAAGGACATTAGTGAACCAGATGGGTTTTTCAGACAATCGACAATGGTTTCATTGTCATCAGTAGATTCTTAATTCCAGATATTTTTTATTGAATTCCACCATCTGCTGTGACGGATTCAAACCCGGGTTCCCAGAACATTAGCTGAGTTTCTGGATTAATCGTCTGGTGATAATACCACTAGGCCATCGCCTCCTCTTATCTCTCATGAGCTTCCGAGGCTCTTGCTATGGTGCCTGCTATCCAATGGCTATAGTAGGTTGGTTTTCTATTGGACATTCCTCTGTAATTCTGCTTTGTAGGTGAACAGAGGGGTGCAGGGCTGTTTAGGCTGCATCTGAATTATTCTGTGCTCACTACCACTAACTCCACGGCAGAGGCAGAAGTGCCTGTATCACCACTTTTGTGAGTGGATGCTCCATTCATCAGTGAAGCCACCTCAGAGTTATGCCACTTGTAGCCAAGCTTCACCACAGTACTCACAGTTGCTGATGAAGTCTCAATGAACTAAAATGTTAGGTGGTAGAATCATTTCGAAGTGCCTCTTAGGATACAGCAAATACAATGATGCACTTCCACAGACTTGGTTAGAAACACAAAGGTATTTATTAATAAAAAAACTGTAGTGGCCAACAGCCCCATACAACCTCCCTTGTCCATACATGTCTACTGCCCAAGAGAGGTCTCCACCCCCTGGGGTGATACCCACTCTCAGTCCCCAAGCCAGCTGACCCTTACTCTGCTGTGTTGCCCTTAAAGGGACAATCATTACAAATCACCATGGCAAAAGTCAGCCAATTGGTTGTATGTAGCTGTGTGAAGCTCAGCATGGATGTAGGGCGGGATTCTCCGGCCGCGCTTGCCTGAAAACTGGAGATTCCCGTCTGACTTCAATGGACCTTTATAATGTCCGCTCCGCACCTGCGAGAATTCCAGTGGCGGGCAGGATAGGAGAATTCCAGCCGTATTGTTTGGTTAAGTATCACAATTTCACCTAAGTATCACAATTTCACCTAAGTATCACAATTTCACCATGGACAACTGACAACAGCATGAGGAACTCTGCAATATTATAGAGTAACAATATTCATGGAGGAGCAGAGGGTAAAGCTCAACATGGCCCTAGACACTTTGCCGCACAATGCAGCCACCTATATGCATTCCACTCTCTCAACATTCAGCTTATCTATAACCAGAAGAACTACTGATATTTTGATCACTGTTGGTGACTGTGGGAGTATCCAGCGGGTGAACATGTTTATTGCAGATTTATTTTGAAGGCGAGTAGAAGCTTCTTGTACGTGTGAAAGCCAGAGATAGACTCAGCCATTTGAACAGGAGCAAGTTGATAAGACTGTGACCAGAATTTACATCCTTTTTTATTATTTTTAAAATTTGCCAATCCTGCACACAACTAAACTAATCACACAATTTGATTTCACATTTGAATTGTGTGTCTTGGCTTCTCTCTCAAATGGACAGCTCCATGACAGCTGATAACTCACCTGAGATGAGCAATAAATGCTGGCCTTCCCGGCAATGCTTGTATCATAAGAATGCACTTTAAAGAATGTATCACACCAGGCAGGCATTCTATTCTTAACCATTTAGGGACACGTAATTAGAGTACCTGTTACCAAGCTAAAACTAGCAAGAGTATCTTGTTTTTATCACAGTCTACATCCAGACCACTTCCTAGACAAAGAGTTAGTGTAATGCAACCCTAGGTCCGTTGAAAGGTTACAGTGCAGAGAGAGGTCATTCAGCCCATCATGTCTACGGCAGCCATAAAATGAAACCAGCCACACATTTTAATCCCATTTTCCAGCACCTGGTCTGTAGCCTTTCGGGTTACAGCGCTTCAGATACAAATCCTGGTACTGGCACGGTGGTTAGCACTGCTGCCTCACAGGGCCAGGGACCTGAGTTCGATTCCTGGCTCGGGTCACTGTCTGTGCGGAGTCTGCACGTCCTCCCTGTGTCTGCGTGGGTTTCCTCCGGGTGCTGCGGTTTTCTCCCACAATCCGAAAGACGTGCTGGGGTTCGGTGCATTGACCCGAGCAGGTGCCGGACTGTGGCGACTAGGGGAATTTCATGGTAACTTCATTGCAGTGTTAATGTAAGCCTTACTTGTGACTAATAAATAAATAAACTTTAACTTTACTTTAAATGAGTTGAGTGTTTCAGCCTCAATCACCAACATAGGCAGTGAATTCCAGATGCCCACCATTCTCTGGCTGAGAAAACATTTCTCCATGTCCCCTCTAATATTTCTATCTTAAATCTATGCTCCCTGGTGATTGACCTCCCAGTTAGAGGAAAATAATCTTCCCTGTCTACCCTTTCTAGACCCCTCATACTTTTGAACACCTCAATTAAGCCAGCCTTTAGCCTCCTCTCTTCTGAGGCAAACAACCTTAGCCTATCCAATCTCTCTGCATGGCTGCATAGTGTCACATGAACCATAGCGTTACATGAACAAATCTGCTCAATTTAAGTGGCCTGTTATTTAATAAATATTGTTAAAAGCCATTCAGAATGTTGTTGATGTCTAATCAGAGCTAAGTTCCCCAACTTGAATTTTTCTACTTATGTGGGGAAACAATCGAAAGGAAATGTTGGGATGTCTACAGCAACAAATAGACTTAATTGTGTTCCCATGATTCAGTGGGAACGTTGGGCAGAAATGGAATGCTGCAACTAAAGAGGTCAAGGTTAGATCTTTAGCTCCTCCAATGGAGTTGGGATCAAAGTGCATAAGGCTGAGTCGCACAAGCCAGGAAGGTCAAAAGTTTGATCCTCAGACTTTGCTAAATTAATCTCGGTTCTCACAATTGCCTCAGCGGCTCTGGGATATGGTGAGGTTATATCAGGCGATTTTGCCCATCACTAAATACTGCAGTGTCTGGATATCAGAGAGGCTCTGGCTTGTTTATCGTGCACTCAATGATTTAATGGCTGCCGTCCTTCGCTGTCCAAGCCTACAAATCTAAGAACAGTCACTTGTATCAGGCATCAGAAGCTGTCCTGTAGCGGTAGAATTTTAGAGAAGTGGCACATTCAGCCCAACTAGCCGGGTTAGGTTGATTAGCCATGTTAAATTGTCAGATACATGGTGTTCCAGGGATAGGGCCTGGGTGGGGTTGTTGTCGATGAAGGCTCGATGGGCGGCATGGTCTCTTTTTGCACTGTAGGAGTTCTATGATTCTATGATTCTCGCCTATCCTGATGTTTGCTCCACATGAGCTTCCTCCCACCCCTTTTCATCTAATGCTAAAAGTAATAGGCAGGATTTCCTGCCACCACCCTCACCGTGACTGGTTTTGCGGCCATTGGCTGGCAGCAGGATCTTCCAGTCCCGCCATTGTGAACGGGTCTTCCCATTATTTGCACCCTTCATCGCCAGTGAAGCCGCATTGGGGGGGTCACTATCAGTGGAACTGGAAAATCTCGTTGTTGGGCACAGCCAGAACATTTAGACCATAATCCTCTATTCCTTTCTTCCTCATGTACTTACCCAGTTTAAGTGCATCAACATTATTTACCACAACCGCTCCTTGTGGCAGTGAGTTCCACATTCTTGGGGTAAACAACTTCCTCTTGAATTCCCTATTGGATTTGTTGGTGACTGTCATATATTTTTGGCCTTTCTGCTACCGGGGCGGCACGGTGGCACAGTGGTGAGCACTGCTGTCTCACAACTCCAGGGAACCAGGTTTGATTCCCAGCTTGGGTGACTCTCTGTGTGGAGTCTGCAAGTTCTCCCCGTGTCTACGTGGGTTTCCTCTGTGTGCTCCGGTTTCAACCCAAATTCCTAAAGGCATGCTGGTTAGGCGCATTGGCCATGCTAAATTCTCCGTCAGTGTACCGAAACAGGCCGGACTGTGGTGACTAGGGGATTTTCACAATAACTTCATTACAGTGTTTATGTAAGCCTACTTGTGACACTAATAAATAAATAGTTTCAGAGAGACAACTCCAAGAGAAGCCATACTTCAGGGAAGGAAGGGAGAAAATTAGAGGGATGGCAATGGGGGCATCAGTAAGAAGTCTCACAACACCAGGTTAAAGTCCAACAGATTTATTTGGAATCACGAGCTTTCAGAGTGCTGCTCCTTCCTCAGTGGAGTGGGGACGCTTTGAAAGCTCATGATTCCAAATAAACCTGTTGGACTTTAACCTGGTGTTGTGAGACTTCTTACTGTGTCCACCCCAGTCCAACACCGGCATCACCATATAGTGGTGAGATGGCAGGAAGTGAACAGATTCTGAAAGAGCAACTTTGAGGAGGCAATGATGGAGCACAATGCAGAAATGATGGACCATTCATCTTGTCTGACAGTAAAGATGGAGCAGGGGTTGCCTCGCTCTTGATAAACCATGGACCTGACAACTTGTGTTGTCATGGAAGTGAATTGAACATTCTCAGGTCAGCAGAAACGTACCCGAGGCAGCGCAAAGTTATTGGCTGATAAACAGGCAGAGAAATGCAGAGATGGAGGAGAACTAGTCTTTGTTGCTGAGTTGAGAGTTCCACCATCTGACAGGTGCTGAAAGTGAGTGAGTGCTTGGACAAAGCAGCCATCTGGGAAATATCAGACATCATTTACAATTTACTCACCGCCCCCCCCCCCCCCACCCCACCCACCACCCCCTCCCCCCCTTCCCCAGGAGCACAAAACAAAGACTTAATTGCACTTCAGTTTCCAGCATATAAATCACATCTAGTTTGGACATTTCATTGGATTACAGGCTGGGATGACATCTAATGCAGAGTTAAACTGCATCATCTACTGTCTCTCTGTGGAGATGAAGACAGTGAAAGAAAATGATCTTTGTACGTAAAATGATTTGATTCATCCCTCCTTTGTAAGGCAGCCTGATTTCCTGGACCTAGTGTTTCAGGCTCCTCCAATTAGTCACGTCTTTGACAAATCATTGATCACATTTGGAGCTGATTGTGTGGCTGAGATTATGAGGTTGTGAGGTAGCCTAGTATTGATCACTGAATGCACGGGTCAATAACAGGCTGCTATTTGAACTGACAAGCACTGAAAGCTCAGTCAATGGCATCAAGTGCCGTGACTTACATGGACAAAGGTTCAAATACTAGAAACTGCTGGACTTAGAAACATTCCCCGCAGGGTTGATTGGCCATGCTAAATTATCCCTTAATGTCAGGGGGTTAGTAGGGTAAAAAGAAGAGTTACTGGGATAGGGGCTGGGTGGGATTGTGGTCGGTGCAGACTGGATGGGCCAAATGGCCTCTTTCTGCATTGTAGGAATTCTATGGTTCTATAGTGAGAGTGCCTAATGTACCTTATACAGAGCAGACCGGCTAACAGCAACCACCTCCTACAGTTTTCCAACCCGTAGGTTTGTCCTTTTCAGGCACCTGTACTTTGTATCTGTCAAGTGTCTTTGCATTTGTGTAAATTCCATTCTCTAGCCACTGATTCCCACCCAAATTGTTCACAACCTCAATGTTCTGTTTAATGGCAAGCTGAGATGCCAACTCGATAACACCTCCATTACAAAGACGCTTTCTTCCATGTTCCACCTGTAATTCAGTCAATCTGCCTTTGAAACTGTTCTCGCCCCAGACTCAATAGGGATAATGTTGACTTTATGTGAGTTGGGTGATGGTGAGCTAGTTCTCTGGAAGGCTCATTCAGGCAACTGAATTTTAACAGGGAACTTCAGACAGGCATTGAGTTCTTTGTTCGCATATTCAAAGAAAGTGTTTCAAGGTTGGGCCTTTGAGGCCAATGCACGTTCCTATACCAATATGGCAGATGGCTTACTTCATCCTTATAATGAGATTCTATTTTCCCGCCCACCGTAGCAAGGGATGACTGTTCAGCTCTGAAAAATGATGCCCCACCAATGAATTTTTAGACTTTAGAGTTTATAATACAGAAATATGAACAATAATGTCAACAAAGATGACAAACTTACCTGGCAGGGGTGAAACCATGGTCAGGTAGGTGATGAGGCTGTCCCATTGCACTTGGGGTGTGCTGACGCCTGCGATAGTGGTTTGCTCAGGCTTGGGTCGAGTAAAGGATCAGGGTTGCCGTGAGGTTAAACCAAGGCGTCGCTTGATGCAATTTTTCAAAGCTACCTCGGGCTTTTGGCTAAGCTGAAGTGCCAGATCAAGCCAAGGATGGGGTGCAATGCCTCACCTTGTCAGCTTGGATCTTGTTGTCCCTCTCATGGGGGCCTTGAATCGGAATTTGAATTTGGTTTTTGGATGGAATAAAAAATAAATAAAGATCACAAGGTAGCCATCGGAAACAGTAATCTTCAATATTATTATAACCTTCAATATTCCTCGATATAATACCAGAGGTAGTAGTAAAGGCAGGTAAAATTTTGTCTTTTAAAAAGCATTTAGACAGTTATATAGGTAAAATGGGTATAGAGGGATATGGATCAAACGTAGGCAATTGGGGCTAACTTAGTGGTTAAAAGAAAGGGTGGCATGGATAATTAGGGCTGAAGGGTCTGTTTCCATGCTGTATACCTCCATGGCTCTACATAATTCATGGGGCCAAGGCTAACTTTAACATCCCTAATGCCAAGGTCGAGTGAGATTGGCTACTCAACATTTACTTTGGATCAATCCATCCTTATCCAAGTGATTCACTTATTCCTTGGTTAATCTCATTGAGCCAGCAGGATCCACCAAAAAAGAAGTCTTACAATATCGTGGAGATTTGCACCGGATCAAATTGGTGACACATGAATGGAATTTCCTAATGTGACAGTGTCCCAGGTAACTTCACCTTAGTTGGATGATAAAAACATACACCAAGGTTGATCTTCTATCACAGAATGAAGGTTTGTTTGTCTGATTCCATGTCCTAACTCATACCAAATCACATTCACCTATCACCTCCGGGCCCACTGACCTACATTTGTTCCTGGACTAAGCACCAGCTTAATTTTAAAATTTTCAATTATGTTTTTAAATCCCTTCACGGTCTGGCTCCTCCTTGTCTCTGCAAGTCCCTCGAGCTCTACAAGCCTCTCAGATATCTGCTTCCTCCATTTCTGGTCAGGACAATTCCCGATTTGAATTGCTCCAGCATTGGCAGTCATGCTTTCAGCAGCCAAAGCCCCTAACTGCTGCAATTCCCTCCACAAACCTCTCTGCCTCTCACTCCTCCTTTATCATGCCCCCTCAAACCTATCTCTTTCGTCTGCACTAATATCTCCTTACATGTCTCTGTGTCAAAGTTAGTTTGGTAATGTTCCTGTAAAGCGCTTTGAGACGTTTTACTATATTAGAGGTGCTATGGAGTCAGTTAACTCAGTTGGCTGGATGGCGGGTTCATGATGCAGAATGATGCCAACAGCGCGGGTTCAATTTCCGTACCGGTTGAGATTATTCACGAAGGCCCCACCTTTTCAACCCTGCCCCTTGCCTGAGATGAGGTGACCCTTAGGTTAAAATCACCACCAGTCAAAGGGGAGAGCAGCCTATGGTCACCTGGGACTGTGGCGACTTTACCTTGCCTAAATATAAGTGGTTGTTGTCATCGAGCATTATCCAATACAACGGTTTCCAAAGATTTTCTCGAGCATATGAACAAGTTGGAGTGAATTAGAAAATAAATAGAGTTTGGCGCACATGGGAATTTAACACTTTGGACCATCATGTCAAAACGGTAGCCCAGTGACACTGCTGTGAACTCCATACCACAAGTTTACCTCTCATCATATCACCTGGTGTCCAATAAAGTTGACAGTTCTGTTTCTGGCTTGTGTATCACATTGTGCGAATGAGATGTGCGGTGCTCTCCTTGTTATGCTTGAGCTCTGCGCATGGCCTTCCCTGCCCAAATGATCAAAAATTGTGCTGTAAGACCAACAGTCATAGAATGCCTACAGTGTAGAAGGAGGCCATTCAGCCCAACCTACAACAATCCCACTCAGGCCCTATCCCCGTAACCCCACGTATTTACCCTGCTAATTCCCCTAACTAAGGTTCAATTTATTGTGGCCAATTCTCCTAACTCACACATCTTTGGTGTGTGGGAGGAAACTGGAGCACCCGGAGAAAACCCATGCAGACACGGGGAGAATGCACAAACTCCACACAGACAGACACCCGAGGCTGGAATTGAATCTGGGTCCCTGGCGCTGTGAGGCAGCAGTGCTAACCACTGTGCCGCCGTGCCAGCCTCAACAGTGTTTGAACATTTAACACCCTCAAGTACTTATACCCACACAGCATAACTTCACCATGTAACTTCACTATGTTTAAAATAACTAAAATAATGGCACCATTAGATAAAGGAATTTTGTACAAATTTTATCCAATATTCACCTCATGTCATTTCAAGGTTCAAAAGTATAGCTGGAACAAGGCCTCATACACAATGCCTCTTTGACGATCGCTGTTGCCAATGTACACTTGGTAAATTTGCTCCGAATTTAGAGATTCCAGACACATAAATTTCAGCCTTCAAAAACAAGTGAGCTCTTTTTTTCACAACCTGTTGTTGTCGTTCTTGGACTGTGTTCAAAACCTGTTCTTTAGGAAGAGATATAAACTGAGTCAAACTCCAAAACACAAATAGCTATTTAGGAGAGAGATTTTCTTTAAACATAGTGGAAATAAAAATAAGTCCCATTATCTCCCATTATCCCATGTCATCCAAGGCGTCATGTTTATTATTTTGAGGGTAAGAAGCTTTGGATAGATTCCCAGCTGTACTTGTACAGGATTTCAAGGTTATGTTGCTACTGATAACTCTGAGCCTCCAGAAGCATTCACTGTGCATTATGAGCCTTGCATTGCTAAGAGCTCTTCTTCAGGGGACACGAGGGACTCTTTTAACTCATCATAAATGTGCTTCCACTTATTTTCCACTTACAAGTGTTTGGTGCACAGCCAAGGCTCTGCTAATCCTTTTTCATGGAACAGTGCCTGTTGGTCAGACTGCAGTTTGCAAACTCAGGGCCGGTCTTCAGAGCTGTGCCCACTACGACTGGCAATTGTTGCAAGTTGCTGATCCCACCTCGGGATAGCGCCGCTCAAAACCCTGCCATGGCAGAGATAGCTTCAAGGAGGAGTAAAGGGGAGGAGTAAAGACTTTTAAATATTGCACCATAGAAAGCATCCTTTCTGGATATAACACAGCTTGGTATGGCTCCTGCTCTGACCAAGACCACAAGAAACTACAAAGGGTAATGAACGTAGCCCAGTCCATCACGCAAACCAACCTCCCATCCATCGACTCCATCTACACTTCCCGCAGCCTTGGAGAAGCAACCAACATAATCAAGGACCCACACACACACCGGACGTACTCTCTTCCACCTTCTTCCGTCGGGAAAAAGATACAAAAGTCTGCAAATACGTACCACCCGACTCACGAATAGCTACTTTCCTGCTGCCATCAGACCTTTAAATGGACCTACCATATATTAAGTAGATCTTTCTCGACACCCTAGCTATGACTGTAACACAATATTCTGCACCCTATCCTTTTCCTTCTCCCCTATGTACTCTATGAACGATATGTTTTGTCTGTGAAGCATGCAAGAAACAATACTTTTCACTGTATCCCAGTACATGTGACAATAATAGATCAAATCAAATCAAATAGTGTGTCACTGAAAAAAAACCAATATTGTTGCTCAGGTCAGTGGGTTACAAGAATCTAAAAACATGTTGTAGTTGTAGGGTCCTGGATACGGATCTAAATGAAGTATTCTTATTCTTAAGTCCGTTAACCACATGTATTTATTAACTACAAGAAACTTTTATGTACATACAGTAAAGGGCTCAAGCTAGGAGCTGTCCCCATATTTGCTTGTGCACACAGCTCTGTCCAACACTACACTGACCACGAGGTGCGGGTTATGTGTTCTCTCACATCATTATGTGGGCAGTTCCATGTTAACCCTATATGTGCCAGACCCTTATACTACACCTTCACCCCCAAGTCTTTATCCAATACATTTCAAATTTTTCTAGTTTACCGCTTGTATGCACATCATTATTACTACCCCGTCTGCTCCCTTCAAGTCTGTGAGTTCATAGTTTCAGGCAGTCTGGAGACCTGATAACCCTTCAATATCTAATTTGTACTGCTGTCGGAGGAGTGGTAGGTCCTGTTGCTGCAGAAAATGTCTGTTAATTTGAAGGTTGTTCCGGCATTTGGGTTTCTTTTCATCCGCATCTTACATTCCTTGATATCGACCCGTTCTTTGTCGATTCAGCAGTTGTGATGATAGGTAGTTGTTGATTCACCTCATTTTTCTGAGGTGGACAAATGCTGTGCATGTCCTCATAGCGTTTTTTCCTCTTCTTTTGTCATGTGGATTTCTGCAACAGATATGGACATTCAGAGGTATATACTCAGCTTAAATTTGAGTTTCAAATCTTCCAATTCTGATATGAACATTTTCCAACCTTATTCTATTTTCATTTTGCAGGATTTATTCATTTTGTGTTGCATCAAATAGCTTTCCATCATTCATAGCCAGCTGCTTGCTTCACACTATTATGAGGCGCTGCAGTTCGGGTAACGTTTTTGGATTTCAAAATAGATATATGTTTGAGACTAGAAAGTTCCCTGCTTCTCCGGTACCCTTGTGTGGCTTGCTCGAGTACTGTACTTTTTCATTTCGTCACTTTACTGGGGGCTTGCTGTGCATCTTTTTAAGATCTGTGCACTCAACAACTTGAAAAATAAAATATTCATCAAAGGCTTTTAACATTTAATTGAAGCTGGTTGAGGATTCATCAGTGCACTGCATTAGGATTACTCCATCAGCAAGCTCACGAAACCAGTATAAAAAAGTATTAATTTAGACTTTTTCTGCTTTCTACTTCGACCTGATGTACTCCAATACTTTCTCTTCTCTTCTCCAACATGCCCTATTTTCCATTAGGGTTGGCCCCTGGATGAGTCCAAACTGATTGGCTAAGTTGCATTTTTGATCTATGGTTAAAAGACTTTAAAGTGTGTGTTCAGCTTTAAGAAATTGCTGAATTTCAAGATGGTCATTGGAAGGCAATGTGTACCCATGCTTGCTGGGTTTGGCGGGCTACCACTTGATTTGATTTATTATTGTCATATGTATCAGTGAAAAGTATTGTTTCCTGTGCACTATACAGACAAAGCATACCACTCATAGAGAAGGAAAAGAGAGAGTGCAGAATGCAATGAAGTTTTAGAAGCATAGAAGGAGAATAAAAGAAAGAATTGGAAGGTATGCTGGGCACAGCTTGCAAGACATCACCTCGCTCCGGTGCCATCTTGAAGATCTTCAATGGCACTCTCACTAAATCTTGAAAAAATTTGAACAATGGCTGCTTGGTCAACTAGCTGCAGACTTCTCCATTTCAGTGCCATGCTTTGAACGCATGAAAGCATTCAATCCTTGTTCTTTCTGGTATTTAAAGCTGAATCTTTCGTCACAATTCTTCTGAACTAATTAATCATTCTTTTCTTTTCAGAGCACATTTATGCGCCGACTCAATAATGTTTTTTCCAGTGGAGTTTTTAAACTGCAATTTCTGACCACCAAACTATTCAACATTTTCTCAAGACTTGCTGTATCCTGGAATTTTAATGTCTTATCTCGCCCCTGCTAGGTCTGTTTGTCACTCCCCTCTGTGAGTTGAAACTGGACATTCAGGAGATCCTATGAGGTCTCATGCTGCAGTGACGAATTCTAAATTTCTGCTTTCAGTTATCAAGACTTTCTTGGGAGTTTTCCACTTGTGGTTTTCCTCTGTTTCTCGCACTGTTCTTCAGGTCAGAATACCTCTTCGAATTTTTCTTTAGTTTTGCAGAATTTTAGTTTCTTTGCAATACTGCAAGGCTTTGTTTTTGTTGCCATCATGTTGTACGGTTGGATACCATTCAGTAGGTAGCACGGTGGCACAGTGGTTAGCACTGCTGCCTCACAGTACCAGGGAACCGGGTTCGATTCCCAACTTGGGTTACTGTCTGTGCAGAGACTGCACATTCTCACTGTGTCTGCATGGGTTTCCTCCAGTTGCTCTGGTTTCCTCCTACAGTCCGAATGATTAGGTGCATTGGCCATGCTAAATTCTCCCTCAGCGTGCCCGAACAGGTAACAAAGTGTGGCTACTGGGGGATTTTCACTGTAAGTTCATTGCAGTGTTAATGTAAGCCTACTTGTGACATAATAAATAAACTTAAAAAGTAGTAGGCAGTAGGTCTTAATGAAGTCTTTGCAATTTTAATTAGGTTGACTGTATGTATTTATTAACTACTAGAACCATGTACAATCATGGGCTGTCTCCATCCTTGCTTGTGCACAGGGTTCTGTCCAACAGTAGACTGACAGTCCAGGGACCCAGGTTCAATTCACGGCTTGGGTCACTGTCTGTGCGGAGTCTGCACATTCTCCCCATGTCTGCATGGGTTTCCTCCAGGTGCTCCGGTTTCCTCCCACAGTCCGAAAGACGTGCTTGTTAGGTATATTGGCCATGCTAAATTCTCCCTCAGCATACCTGAGTGTTAGCTTTTATTGGTAGAGGGATTGAGTTTCGGAGCCAGGGGGTCATGTTGTAGCTGTACAAAACTCTGGTGCAGCCGCACTTGGAGTATTGCATACAGTTCTGGTAACCGCATTATAGGAAGGATGTGGAAGCATTGGAAAGGGTGCAGAGGAGATTTACTAGGATGTTGCCTGGTATGGTGGGAAGGTCTTATGAGGAAAGGCTGAGGGACTTGAGGTTGTTTTCGTTAGAGAGAAGAAGGTGACTTAATAGAGGCATACCAGATGATCAGAGGATTAGATAGGGTGGATAGTGAGAGCCTTTTTCCTTAGATGGTGATAGCTAGCACGAGGGGACATAGCTTTAAATTGAGGGGTGATAGATATAGGACAGGTGTCAGAGGTAGGTTCTTCACTCAGAGAGTAGTAAGGGCGTGGAATGCCCTGCCTGCAGCAGTAGTGGACTCGCCAACATTAAGGGCATTTAAATGGTCATTGGATAAACATATGGATGATATTGGAATAGTGTAGGTTAGATGGCCTTTAGATTAGTTTCACTGTTCGGTGCAACATCGAGGGCCGAAGGGCCTACTGCGTTGTAATGTTCTATGTTCTATGAACAGGCGATGAGGGGATTTTCACAGTAACTTCATTGCGGTGTTAATGTAAGCCAACTTGTGACTGATAAATAAATAAAAAATAAACTTTATTGATTTCTCAGCCAACATCACTAAAACAGAACATCTGGTCATTGTCATCCTGCTGTTTGTGGGAATTGATGGTGTGAAATTGGCTGCTGTAATTCCTGCATGCAATAGTAATTTTGTTCAGTGTGAACTGCTTTGGAACATTCTGAGATCATGAGAGTCTCCATATAAATGCAAGTCTTTCGTAGTTTTCTTTGAAATCTCCTCAGGTATGACAGTAGATTTCTATCCTACTGTAACTCAATGTACTTCAACAATGATTTATATGGTATATAACTGGCGGGGAGGGGGGGGGGGGGGGGTGAATTCCAACCTGCGTTCACCATCAGAGAGGACAGTGATGCAGGTGGAAAATCCAGAGAGAATCGGGAAATGTGATTCTTTCTGGAAAGATTGCATTTCCCAATTTTCCCCACCCCTCGCTGGTGATGTCATGAGGTTCACATTCACAAAAGGGTGAGATCCTCATTTTAAAGGATTTTTATACATTTACATATCATTATCCGACCACTAAGCACCCCACCACCACCACCCCCCCCCAACCCCCTTCACTGGCCACATGACCCCCTCTTTCGCTGAATATTGAGTTGGCGAGACTTACAACAGCTTTTTAAAAACAACATTCAGTCAAGGGGATACCTTCAGGGGCGCAAAGGTAAATATAGCCCCCCCCCCACCACAGGAGACAGCAACATGCACCAGCACTGCCAACCTGGCACATACAAACCTGGCAGTGCCAATGTGTGCCAAGAGTCCTTTAAACGTGCACAGCCGATGCACATGCGGTAACTAAGAGACCAACTTGTGCAGAGCCTGCATTGTAACCTTTGGCCACACAATTTAGAAGGAGCAATGAATACTGCCGTTTCCACCATCCTGTTGAAACCTGACATTTACATGCGCTTGGGCATCCAGGATTTACGACAGGCCATAGTTCAGCAAAGGATCTAAACAACAGGGCCACACAGCTGAGTGACTGTAGTTCATTCACTGCAAGAATGGGGAGGAGGAGGTTGACGAATGGTGAGGAGAACATTGATTTTCCTCAGGGACTGCTGACATTGTTAATCTAATTGGCTACAAGGTCTGATAATGATACACCGCAGAAGCCATACCCTAAACAGCATGTTCAAGGCTAACCTGCGCTGTGAACGTGGGCACATTGCTAGAGAAATGGTCATGTTCCTGATTTACTGTGGGTGGAGGCATATGGGCTGCACTTAGCGACAGCAGAGAGGTGTAAAAAGTCTGCATAGCAAGTGAACCAAATCAAACAAAAGTGTATTTTATTTATCTCCTTCAGCCATTTACAGTCAAATTCATTGATGGGATGTGGGCAACACCAGCAAGGCCAGTAGTTATTAATTGCCTATCCCTAAATACGCTTGAGAAGGTGGTGGTGAGCCATCTTCTTGATAATTCAGTGCTTGCTTGGCCAATTCAGGGGCAAGTTAAGAGTCAACCCATATTGCTGTGGGTCTGAAGTCACGAAAGAACGTAAAGTTTATTTATTAGTCACAAGTAGGCTTACATTAACACTGCAAGGCAGTCACTGTGAAAATCCCTTCGTCGCCACACTCTGTTTGGGTACACTGAGGGAGAATTTAGCATGGCCAATACACCTAAACAGCATGTCTTTTGGACTGCGGGAGAAAACCGGAGCACCCAGACACGGGGAGAACATGCAGACTCCACACAGGTGGTGACCCAAGCCAGGAACTGAGCCCAGGTCCCTGGCGCTGTGAGGCAGCAGTGCTAACCACTGTGTCACGTGAGTAAAGCAGATAGGGTTTACACTAATCTAATATAGTTGCAAGATCTCCATTACTGATGTGAGCTTTTTAATTCCAGATTTAGCTATTGTGGGGCAATTTAAATTTTAGTCTCCAAATCATTGGTCCAGGCCTCTGGATTGCTAATGCAGATAACATTACCACATTTTTACTTTTCCCCTTTCTGAAACCTGAGCAGCGTTAAATTCTCTACTCATGAGGTGTATCCCCAAGAACACACACGACAGCCTGACGTCAGGGAACACAGGTATTTACTGCAGGTCTTACTCACTCCACACTCCAAACAACAACTGCTCTCCCAAGGCGGTTCCTGGACAGATCACCCCACACCCAGGTCACCTGACCAATTCCCTTAAAGGGGCTAAGCCCCAACATACTGAACAAGCAGAAACCTGAGTTACTCTTTGATCACCCTCTTGCCAACCATCACGCATCCCGTTATTTAAGAAGGGTAGGAAGGATAACCCGGGAAATTATAGGCTGGTGAGCTTGACGTCCGTGGTAGGGAAGTTGTTGGAGAGGATTCTTAGAGATAGGATGTATGCACATTTAGAAAGGAATAAACTCATTAACGATAGTCAGCATGGTTTTGTGAAAGGGAGGTCATGCCTCACTAACCTGGTGGAGTTTTTTGAAGAAGTGACCAGAATGGTTGACGAGGGAAGGGCCGTGGATGTCGTCTATATGGACTTTAGTAAAGCGTTTGACAAAGTCCCTCATGGTAGGTTGGTGCAAAAGGTTGGATCTCATGGGATAAAGGGGGAGGTGGCTAGATGGGTGGAGAACTGGCTTGGTCACAGAAGACAGAGGGTGGTAATGGAAGGGTCTTTTTCCGGCTGGATGCCTGTGACTAGTGGTGTTCCGCAGGGCTCTGTATTGGGACCTCTGCTGTTCGTGATTTATATAAACGATCTGGAAGAAGGTGTAACTGGGGTGATCAGTAAGTTTGCGGACGACATGAAAATGGCTGGACTTGCAGATAGTGAGGAACATTGTCAGAGGTTACAGAAGGATATAGATAGGCTGGAAATTTGGGCAAAGAAATGGCAGATGGAGTTCAATCCAGTTAAATGCGAAGTGATGCATTTTGGTAGAACTAACGTCGGGGGGAGCTATACGATAAATGGCAGAATCATAAAGGGTGTAGATACGCAGAGGGACCTGGGTGTACAAATCCACAGATCCTTGAAGGTGATGTCACAGGTGGAGAAGGTAGTGAATAAGGCATATGGAATACTTGCCTTTATAGGACGGGGCATAGAGTATAAAAGTTGGGGTCTGATGTTGCAGTTGTATAGAAAGTTGGTTCGGCCGCATTTGGAATACTGCGCCCAGTTCTGGTCGCCACACTACCGGAAGGACGTGGAGGCTTTAGAGAGAGTATAGAGGAGGTTTACCAGGATGTTGCCTGGTATGGAGGGGCTTAGTTATGAGGAGAGATTGGGTAAACTGGGGTTGTTCTCACTGGAAAGACGGAGGATGGGGGGTGACCTAATAGAGGTGTATAAAATTATGAAAGACATAGATAGGGTGAATGGTGGGAAGCTTTTTCCCAGATCGGTGGTGATGTTCACGAGGGGTCATAGGTTCAAGGTGAGGGGGGGAGCTTTAACACGGATATCAGAAGGACGTATTTTACACAGAGGGTGGTGGGGGCTTGGAATGTGCTGCCGGGCAAGGTGGTGGAGGCGGACACACTGGGAACGTTTAGGACTTATCTAGATAGCCACATGAACGGAGTGGGAATGGAGGGATACAAAACAATGGTCTAGTTTGGACCAGGGAGCGGCGCGGGCTTGGAGGGCCGAAGGGCCTGTTCCTGTGCTGTATTGTTCTTTGTTCTTTGTTCTTATGTGGAAAGCATTCTGTCGTACTGCTACATAAGTTTAGCTCAGTGAGAATTTGCACGCAAAGACATTTTATACCGAGGTTCAATTTTAACTGAAAGTGGGCCATTTCTTCAGGCTCTTTTCTGTCTCTCTTCCCTCAGAATCATAGACTCCTACAATGCAAAAGGAGGCCATTTAGCCCATCGAGTCTGCACCAACCATAATCCCACCCAGGCCCTATCCCCATAACCTCATGCATTCACCCTAGCTAGTCCCCCAGATACTAAGGAGCAATTTAGCATGGCCAATCCACCTAATCCGCACATCGTTGAACTGTAGGAGGAAACGGGAGCACCCGAAGGAAACACAGAGAGAACATGCAGGCTCCACACAGGCAGTGACCCAAGCTGGGAATCGAACCCAGGTCCTTGGCGCTGTGAGGCAGCAGTGCTAACCACTGTGCCACCGTGCCGCCTCTTCCAAATAATAACCGCTCCCACTACCTATCCTGCTTAGTTAGTTGTCCAGTGACATCTGCTGATATGACCTCCTGCTGGGACGGGGTTTGGAGATGGTTAGCATTTAGAGTCTTGATGTTACAAGATTTCACCCAGACTTCCAGTCAGTATCATTACATTTGACGCCCACAGATTAATCAGTCTGTGGTGCAACAACAAACTCTAATTTGGGATTGTAAAGGAAATTAAAAGAGATCACACTGGCCTCAATTTGTCTGTTTAGCTTGGGTGGGCACTGTGGCTCACTGTGCTATTCAGCACAATATCAACAGTTGAACCACTTCTCTCCCCAGTAAATGTCATATTATATCAGGCAGGTCATCAAAGGCTGTTTTCATTTTCTCTTAAATTTCTCAACTGCTGATGTCTAATCTCGGCAGCTGACCCATAGAACTTCATTCATATCCTTAATCGATAGAGAGAGCAGTCTTCTGCTCCTGACACTCAGAAATCCATTCACTGGGCTCCCTTAAAAAACGGGCCCACTCATCCTGCCTGACAGCCATTCCCCTTTCACCCTCGCGGAGTTGTGTTTGCACAGCAGAGGTGGCCCTTTCGCTGGAACGCCTGGTAGCTCCGCTGCTGTTGTCGTTAAAGCTGAAATCCAGACAGCTGAAATAACATCTGTCTCTGCAGGTCCCCGGTGCGCACACAGTGTGCTTCGGAGACTGGCATCAGAGGGACTGCTCATTCTCCGTTTGTCAGTCTCCGCCAAATGCATCTCGGGGCTGAAATCTCTGTATAAACCATTCCTTCGAATAACTCGACCAAATCTCCAGCAGCAAAGCCCAAGAGTATCTGAAAGCTCGCTTCAAAGAAACGCCACCCTCACATTCCAATTTTAAGCAGCAGAGAATAATGTCAAGTGCAAGATAAAAGATCATCCACCATTCTCTTTCTCTGCCCACAGTTAGCCTGGCCTACTGAGTATTTTCACTATTTCCTCTGTGTATTAAATGCAGACTCGCCCTGCGTGCACAGTGGTTAGCACTGCTGTTCTACAGCGCCAGCGACCCGGGTTCGATTCTTGGCTTGGGTCATTATCTGGAGTCTGCACATTCTCCCCGTGTCTGCGTGGGTTTCCTCAGGATGGTCCGGTTTCCTCTCACAGTCCAAAAGATGTGCTGGTTAGGTGCTTTGGTCATGCTAAATTCTCCCTCAATGTACCCGAACAGGCTCCCCAGTGTGATGACGAGGGGATTTTCACAGTAACTTCATTGCGGTGTTAACGTAAGCCTACTTGTGACAATAATAAATAAACTTTTAAACTGTGCGGTTAAAGTGACCACGGCAAAGAGCTGTTGTCTAAAGTCTATTCTATTTATTAGTGCCACGTGAGTGAAATACTCCTGGCGGAGTTGAGAGTAGCTCCCGACATTCGGGAAACTAGGGGAGACCCCACTGGAGTGAAGGGACCCCCCAGGGGGTCAGGAGGCGGGAGGGTGGTGCCCCCTGGACATGGGCATCGGGCAGTGCCAAAGGGGCGAGGCCTATTGTAGACAGGGCCTAGGGAGTGAGCAGTGGGAGTGGGGGGGGTCCCGCTGCCACTCTGCATGGGGATCAGTCTGGGCTGGAGGGAGGCCTGTGATCGGGGCGTGCTGGGGGGAGGTGGTGGTCTGCCGGTGGTGGGGGGCAGCCTCCCGGGGGGAGGGTCTGTCTCTGTCTCCCATCAGGGGGTCTGCCTCTGGGGGTGGGGGGGGGGGGGCGGGATCAGCGGGGAAGGGGGAGGTCTGCTGGGGTGAGGGGGTGGGGGGATCGCCACTGCTGGGTATGGGGGGCTGGACATCGGGATGCTCCGGGACGGGGGAGGGGGTCGGGGCTGGCCCAGGAATTGTCGTGAGGGCTGCGATCAGGCCTAGGGGGGGCTGCTGGAGGGGCAGCACTGCGGGGATCCCGGGCTGGCCAGCAAGCGGGGGAGACTGGCAGATCGTGGCCACTGCGTATGTGCAGAGTTCCAGAACTGTCAGACTTTGGCGTGAATAGGCCCCGCCCCCCTGATTTTTAATGATATTCACAACTGGGACCTCCGCAGTGCACAGAGTGCGGAGATTCGGGTCTGAAGCTGCACTGAAAAAATAGTTGTGATCACTTCCTCAGTGCTGCACTGAAATATCAGGTCAGATTATGTTCTCAAATCTCTGGATTGGAAGTCACCATTCTCAGACCTAAGTGATGCTACTGAGTCTTAGAATCTTAGAATCTTAGAATACCTACAGCACAGAGTGAGGCCATTCGGCCCATCAAGTCTGCACCGACCACAATCCCACCCAGGCCCTACATCTCCCCCATATCCCTACATATTTACCCGCTAACCCCTCTAACCTACGCATCCCAGGACACTAAGGGCAATTTAGCATGGCCAATCAACCTAACCCGCACATCTTTGGACTGTGGGAGGAAACCGGAGCACCCGGAGGAAACCCACGCAGACACAAAGAGAATGTGCAAACTCCACACAGACAGTGACCCAAGCCGGGAATCGAACCCAGGTCCCTGGAGCTGTGAAGCAGCAGTGCTAACCACTGTGCTACCGTGCCGCCCAGTCAAACAGGCAATGGGCGTAAGGAAGTTACAATCGCAGTTTCATTCATTTTTGGGTTCCATAGATGGTGGCACAGTGGTTAGCACTGCTGTCTCACAACTCCAGGGACCCAGGTTCAATTCCAAGCTTGGGTCACTGTCTGTGCAGAGGCTGCACATTCTCCCCGTGTCTGCGTGGGTTTCCTCCGGGTGCTCCAGTTTCCTCCCACAGTCCAAAAGACGTGCTGGTTGGGTGCATTGGCCATGCTAAATTCTCCCTCAGTGTACCCGAACAGGCGCCGGAGTGTGGTGACTCGGGTTTTTCACAGTAACTTCATTGCAGTGTCAATGTAAGCCTACTTGTGACACTGATAAATAAACTTTATAAATTTTATAAAAATAAGATAAATTGAGGAGTCAGGCAGAATAAATGAGGACCAACAAATTGGAAGTCCAGGGAGAAATGACAGAGGTCAGTGAGTTGCTTGCCTGGGAAGCTGCTCATCTTTCCAATCGTGCAGGGTTGCTCAGACACTTGGGCAGGTTGAGAAAGAATAACACAGAAGCAACATATTAAATTTAAACAATAAGAAAACAAATCATCAAGGCCCAACATCCCATGTGTCAGTGTCACCCAGTCCACTCGACTCCTCGCCCTGCACTAACAGCAAACACTTTAATAGCAGGGCGAGCAGGGCGAAATGGGGTTAAAAAGCTGGCTTCTCTCCGTCTGTTATTGAAATGAAAATGTAAATGAGCAGGTAACGTTGACCTCTGCGGTATACTCTGAATGTCAAATGTCAGTTTGACATTTTTTTGATGTCAAAGTCTCCTCTGTCTCTGTGCCTCGTGCCCTGTCGCAGTCTCGGAATATTTAAATGAAGAATAGATAAGATTGGGAGAGCGTGGAGGCCAGGGCCTAACAGGGAGGAAAACAACACAAATAAATCCACATTGAAACTGAGGATGGATGAACATAGCCTGATGCTCAGTGAAATGTTACTTGATGTGAGAGCAAGGATGTGCGTACTGTTTTCTCAATGCTGTTAAATGCTAATCGCCACATCATTGTTATTGCAAATCCAGTGATGAGAAGGTAGACTGGGGTATTAATTGGATAGTTGCTGAAAATGGACACAGGGAATATGAAGTGCCATAATACCACACCCTTTGATCACAGGCAGGCAGCACACCAGTTTTGTACTGCCTGCTTATTCGAATTGCATAGAAACATAGAAGATAGGAGCAGTAGGAGGCCATTTGGCCCTTCGAACTGCCCCGCTATTCATCATGATCATGGCTGATTGTCCAACTCGATAGCCTAATCCTGCTTTCTCACCATAACTGTTAATCCCATTCGCCCCAAGTGCTATATCTAGTCGCCTCTACATTCAATGCTTTGGCATCAACTACTTCCTGTGGTAATGAATTCCACAGGCTCATTTGCGAAACGGTAGCATAGTGGGGCGGCACGGTAGCATAGTGGTTAGCACTGCTGCTTCACAGCTCCAGGGACCTGGGTTCGATTCCCGGCTCGGGTCACTGTCTGTGCGGAGTTTGCACATTCTCCTCGTGTCTGCGTGGGTTTCCTCCGGGTGCTCCGGTTTCCTCCCACAGTCCAAAGATGTGCGGGTTAGGTTGATTGGCCAAGCTAAATTGCCCCTTAGTGTCCTGGGATGCGCGGATTAGTGGGTAAATATGAGGGTTAGAGGGATTAGCAGGTAAATATGTAGGGATACGGGGATAGGGCCTGGGTGGAATTGTTGTCGGTGCAGACTCGATGGGCCAAATAGCCTCTTTCTGCACTGTAGGGTTTCTATGGTTTCTATGGTTTGGGTGAAGAAATGTCTCCTCTCCATCCTAAATGGTCTACACCAAATCCTCAGACTGTGACCCCCTGGTTCCGGACTTCCCCACCATCAGGAACATCCTCCCCGCATCTACTCTGTCTAGTCCTGTTAGAATTTTTAAAGTCTCTATGAGATCCCCCCTCATTCGTCTGAACTCCAGCGAAAGCAATCCTAACCTAGCCAATCTCTCCTCATACATCAGACCTGCCATCCCTGGAATCAGCCTGGTAAATCTTCGCTGCACTCCCTTGGGTACAAGAACATTCTTCCTCAGAAAAGGAGACCAAAACTGCACACAATATTCTAGGTGTGGCCTCACCAAGGCCCTGTATAATTGCAACAACAATTACCTCAACATCCAGCCTCCACTCGCACTGTTGATTGTTGGGGTCCATTAGGAGTGGGCCAATATCCTGTGTGCCAAGCATCATTTAAAGCCAGCCCTGACTGCCTGAAGTAAACCCACACCTTTCAAAGAGGGGGTGCAATCTGGCTAAAAGGTGCTAAGATTTGTCGTTGAGGTTCTGGCCTGGAAGAGTGAGGAATGGTGCAACAGGGGAGAGAGTGGCTTCAACATTTTTAACCCTGTGCTTGAGGTCTTGGTGGAGATGCTGGAGAAGAGGAGAGATATCTTGGCTGGAGTTTTACCGGCTCGCCCGCTCCAATTCTGGGGCAGGTGAAGCTCACAGAACAGGCATTCTCCATTGGCTTTGGGCGGGATCTTATGAGCCTCGGGCGGACAAGGCAGTAAAATTCCGGTACTTGTGTCTACAGGAGGAGAGGAACCCTCCAGGCACACTGTCAAACAAGAGTGGGAGCAGAAAGTACTGGAGGGCAATGCCAAGATTCAAGACCCAAGGAACTGGATATGGTGCTGTAAGAAATTCATGTGAGTTAATCAGGTCAATGAATGCCTCTTCAATAGCCATATATTGACAAATGCATCAATATCCTCAACTACTCACACCACCAGCAGTTGCCTCCTAACAACCTCTATCAATCAGGCCTCATACTTGACATTCAAGTGCTTCATCTCACCCTCACATACTTAGCTTTGTCACAAGCCACACACTCACATCTCAAGGTTGTACACATTCCAAGCTAATTGACCATGATGACCTTGTGACTCACTCTTGTAAGATAAACAGACATTGCAGGAGCTAACCAGAGGGCGACTGTCATGCTTGTGTGTCCTAACCTCCATGAAGGAGACACTGCTGGCCATTATTGAAGTGCACATTGCAGCAGTGGTGATAAAACTATTCATGTTGACTTTTTTACATGTTCCACTTACCCCTCAGCCTACATTCTCTTCCGAGTTATAGACTTGCCACTTTCCCTCACTCCCCAAAGTACAACCTGACCCACGTGCCATTTCGTTTTCCGAGGGCTTGGTGCTGAGATCAGAGCCCATCCTTTTTGGAACTGGTGGTTCACTCCATACACGTACTTTAAAGTTTTTTGAAGTTTAAAGTTTATTTATTAGTGTCACAAGTAGGCTTACATTAACACTGCAATGAAGTTCCTGTGAAAATCCCCCAGTTGCCACACTCCGGCGCTTGTTCGGGTACACTGAGGGAGAATTTAGCATGGCCAATTGCACCTAACCAGCACGTCTTTTGGACTGCGGGAAAAAAACGGAGCACCCGGAGGAAACCCATGCAGACACGGGGAGAACACACAGACTCCGCAACCTGACCTGGCGGGGGGAGGAACACCAAGGATTGTGCGACGGTGAAGACAGAAAACTCTCACTTCATTTCACACTGAACAGTTACCAGCTCAGATACTGACACTGCATACATATTGGAGGGTAGGTGATAGATAATCCGCACCTAATGAGACTTTGGACATGCATGGGGCTCAAGTCTAGACAGGGGGATAAAGATAGTGAGATACCAACTCACCAAAGGGTGAAATCTCACAAGGGTTCTGCACTGGAAGACTCTGCTGAGGACATTGATGGGGTAGCCTACCGAGGAATGCCGATGGGTGTGCAAAGCAAAATGCTTGGTGCATTGGCAAGTCTGCCAGGAAGCTGGCGGTCGATGTTCAGGAACATGAAGGCATCCATCATCAGCTTGGCACAGGGCTTGGTGCTGAGCTCAGAGCCCATCCTTTTTGGAACTGGTGGTTAACTCCATACACGTACTTTAAAGTTTTTTGAAGTTTAAAGTTTATTTATTACAAGTAGGCTTACATTAACACTGCAGTGAAGTTCCTGTGAAAATCCCCCAGTTGCCACACTCCGGCGCCTGTTCAGGTACACTGAGGGAGAATTTAGCATGGCCAATGCACCTAACCAGAACGTCTTTTGGACTGCGGGAAAAAACCGGAGCACCCGGAGGAAACCCATGCAGACACGGGGAGAACACACAGACTCCGCACAGACAGTGACCCAAGCCGGGAATTGAACCTGGGTCCCTGGTGCTGTAAGGCAGCAATGCTAACCACTGTGCCACCGTGCTGTCACCATTGTTTCTATTAGGGTGCTGGGGGGTAGGTACAGGGGAGATGTTAGGGGGAAGTTTTTCACACAGAGGGTGGTGGGCGAGTGGAATCGGCTGCCGTCAATGGTGGTGGAAGCAAACGCAATAGGGTCTTTTAAGAGACTCCTGGATGAGTACATGGGACTTAATAGGATGGAGGGTTATAGGTAGGCCTAGAAGGTAGGGATATGTTCGGCACAACTTGTGGGGCCGAAGGGCCTGTTTTGTGCTGTAGTTTTTCTATGTTTCTATACCTGCGAACACAAATGTGATATAGTGTCCGATGGACAATCTCCCACCTTCCATTGCAGCACAAGCAGCAGCCACCCTAAAGCCTGAATGCTGCAATGGAAGATGGGAGAGTGTTAAATGTCACTCCAGTGAGGTATCAAGCTAGGTTCTAAAAAAACACCCAGGGACCCATCGGAGTTCTGTTGAACTTTTAAAACATAGTTGGAGTAAAATTAAAATTTCATATTGTGTAGATATTCCTGCCAGACTCTTCCAACGTTGAACGGTTAAATCTCTGTGTATCTTTGCATTCCCCTGGACAGGAGAAATAGCTTTCCAGCAGAAGTGTAAACAGAGTGCTACCTGCTCAAACTGAAAATAGATTGGTGCCCATAGCTGTGGTATAAACACATCCCAACATTCACAATGTTGCATCAGCATTCCCTTCCTTCCATTTGCCATTTCCATCCGTTGCCTTCTCTCCTCTGAAGATTAATTCAGCCTCACTGAGTATCTTCCTCCGATGTCCTAGAATCATAGAATTCTACAGTGCAGAAGGAGGCCATTCGGCCATTGAGTCTCACTGACAACAATCCCACCTAGACCCTACCCCCAAAACCCCATGTATTTACTCTAGTTAGTCCCCCTGACACTAAGGGGCAATTTAGCATGGCCAATCCACCTAACCCGCACATCTTTGGATTGTGGGAGGAAACCGGAGCACCCAGAGGAAACCCATGCAGACACGGGGAGAACATGCAGACTCCACACAAACAGTGACCCAAGCCGGGAATTGAACCCAGGTCCCTGGAGCTGTGAGGCAGCAGTGCTAACCACGGTGCCACTGTGCTGTCCTAAAGCTATTGAATAAGAACTTTTAACTGTAATGTTCAAGCAGCAGAGGTTCAGGGAAAATTTCCTATGGTTCTCCACTAGTCAAACTCTTTGGGCAAAAACTAATAACCTGCTGTTATTATTTAACCAGCTTAACAGACTTACAGCACCTTTAATTTTCTGATGAGTTTTCTATGTGACCACTTGGAGAAGGACCTCAAATAATTTCCAAAAGGAAAAATAGCCACAATTTATCATACCATCAGTGTGGGGGATAGGGGGTGGGGGGAACAGCAAGTGCGAACCTTTAACTTGTTACTACAAAGTTTAAGTTTATTTATTAACATCATAAGTAGGCTTACATTAACATTGCAATGAAGTTACAGTGAAAATCCCCTAGTTGCCACACTTCAGCGCCTGTTTGGGTACACTGAGGGAGAATTTAGCATGGCCAATGCACCTAACCAGCATGTCTTTTGGACTGTGGGAGCACCCGGAGGAAACCCACAATTCAGTCCCTATCCCCCACAATTCAGCGCCCGTCACCAATTCTGTTGCACCCTAAAATAGTTGGCGAAACTTGTTTGATGTAGGAGCCGGCAATGTAAATTTTGGGGTGCGTGAGTTTAGTCCAGATGGCAAAGAGCAATGTAATCTCCTGTAACTGTGGTGCTAATGATCGCACAGAAGTTGCCTCAATCCTTGAAAGGGTCTGATTGCGAAATGTACCGTAGATTTAATTTTCTCAGCCGAATTGATTTGCCCCTGAACCAAGCTGTCTCTGCGTTTGCATCTGTCGAATGGATTGCTGCTGACAGTCCACCTTTAATGATATCCTGACTCATTTTTTGGGTGCAATATTAAAAAAAAAAAATTCCTTTGCATTTCTTTCAATATGATCTTCAAGATTAGCTTCAGATCTTGAATGTCACCTCTTTGACTCTGCCTGAATGAATCAGTTCAAAACAACAGCTCCCTGCCGCTCTATTACCGGCTCACTGCAGAATCTTCTACCAGTCCAATCAATACATTCATGTATGCACAACCCTTTCATGTATTTTTGACCGATATTTTCTTTTTCTTGCTTTTTATTAGGTTTCATTATTTTCCCCTCGGTATGTTAGCAAAGATCAACAGGTGGCGAAGTCTCAGAATGTCAGGTTATGCGGTCACAGTCCTGAATTTCCTGAAGATTTATCGTGAAACAATGTAAGAACATCATCAATTTTCTGCATAGTAGAAGGAATTTACACATCACATTAAAAAAGATGAGGTGAAAAGAATTCTTCTTGCATTCCAAGTTATTGGGCCCAGATTTGCCAACCTCACTTGCAGCTGGGATTCTCCAGGGCGGCACGTTGGCACAGCGGTTAGCACTGCTGCCTCACAGTTCCAGAGACTCCGGTTCAATTCCAGCCTTGGGTGACTGTGTGGACGTTCTCCCCATGTCTGTGTGGGTTTCCTCCCACACTCCAAAGGTGTGCAGTTTAAGTTGATTGGCCATGTTATATTGACCCTTAATGTCAAGGGGATTGACAGGGTAAATACATGGGGTTACGGGGAATAGGGCCGGGGTGGGATTGTTGTCGGTGCAGGCTCAATGGGCTGAATGGCCTCCTTCTGTACTGTAGGGATTCTATGATTCTCTGTTCCCGCTGCTGTGAGTGGAGATTTAGCTGAGCGCCAAGTTCTTCGTTCTCACTGGCTGCGGTAGCAGGGTGTGGGAGACTGGAGTATTCCGCTCATTGTGTTCTGAAAGACACTACAGTACCTGAAAGGGTGGTAAAAGCAGATTCAATCAGAGCTTTCAAAAGGGACTCGACAAAATACTTGAAGGGGAGAAAATTACAGCTTTGAAGGAAAGAGTAGTGTAGTAGGACTAGTTGAATAGCTTTTTCCAGGAGCTTGCACAGGTCTGATGGGCTGAATGGCTGCCTTTGGTGTTCTATGATACTACGATTCAAATATTAAACTTTAACTCTCAAACATGAAGAGGGCCACGAGAAGGACTATAATGTGAATTTGGTGCTATCATCAGGTGACGATCATCCACGCAATTGTTTTTTGCTGATTTTTACATTCTGATTTACGCTGATTGAATTCTCAGGAAATAGTTTTCACACACCTCACTGGTGTGAGGACCCGTGTAAATTTTGCCATCACCTGCCGGTCCTGCTGCTTCAGGGAATTCTAGGCTCACATCTCCATCACGAACCCAAACAGATGGCCCCTGAAATAACAGCAAAATGGCGTGAGCGAGTGAGGTCACATTCAGCCAGCGGGCTCCTGCTTGTTCAATTCAGTGGCTGCACATTCCAAGCGAGAGCAGGGTAAAATTATTTCCACTCAAGCTCGGTTTGCTTTGTCTGAGGTGAATGCACTGATGCTGCAAAAATATCTGGATGGATTATCAACTTTAACCATCCACTGCCAGTGGTCTGATCAGCAAGAGAAGGGAGATGGCATTAGTGCATAACAGGGAATACGGAGGCAACACTAATTACTCACTTGAGACTTGAGGAATGACAATGTTTCTTGAGGATTCTCACATTTGTTTGCTGCCCCCAATTCACAGCAGCGCAGGCACGGTCTTCCTCCTCATCGGCCAGCTTGAGTACACTCTCCTTGAAATGCATGAGAGTTTTGGTCTCCTGGATGACTCCAGCTGGCGGTGCCCGCTCATGCTTGTTGTGGTTGAGTTTGTCCTGCAGTGACACAGAGAGGGAGAGTATAGGCAGGAGTGGGAGCTGCAGTTTGAGGTGCATGGTAGCAAGGAGAGGGGAACCATGGAGATTGCAGGAGAGGGAAGGAGGGCCACATACCTGGTGTTGGCAGCCCCCGTAATGGCTGGGTGAGAGGTAGAGTTGGCATGGTGTGTGAGGCGGTCCAGAGGGAGAGAGACTGGGGATGGTGTACTTACCCTAGCTGAGCGAAGAAGATTGTTCATCTTCTTTCGACATTGCTGTCTTGTCCTCTTCTGGGGTAAGTTGACACTCACAAGGGCTGCCTCTGCATCCCTGACTGGAGTGGTGACCCTGTTGGAAGGCCTTCACCTGGGGGTAGACTGTGTCCCACCTGTGTTGTACTCCATCCAGCATTCTGGTGAGGTCTCCCTCCAAAAAGTGCGGTGTGGAGTTCTTAGCTGCCATCCCCTGCGGTCATTGTGGAACAAGTGTTGGGGAGCCATTTATCTGGAGTGATTGCAGCATTTAAGTTGCTGAGCGGTGAGCGAATCAGAGGGAATACGTCATTAGTGCGGCGTGATTCTCGTGGTCATATACATTTCACTAACGAGGTAGAAGTTTCAGTCTGAAATCAAGTTTAATATTTGAATCGTAGTATCATAGAACACCAAAGGCAGCCAAGCAGGCCGCTTCATTCTCGTGCCCCCTACACCCAGCGGACAAGAGCAGCTCCGAGGGAGATTTCTCCAACCCCACCATTGAAGATCCACCATTGAAGAGGTGTCACAGCTGTCACCCACACCTGGCACCAGTGAAAATCCTCACACCTCGGTGGGATCAATCACGAAGTAGACAGGCTTCTGGGTCACTCACTGGTGAGCACCTCAAAGCTGAAGACCCACAGCAGCCAAGGCAGGGATGTCCCAGGGAACCGGCACTCAGAGGGATGCCAGAGTTTCTTTCATTAAGAACTCCAACCTGAGAAGTCTCTAACTTCATCAAAAAAGTGGATGAAAGCCCCTTTTTCTTTTGGTGTTACTTGGACAGGAGAGATTGGACAAATTAGTAAGAACCTTGGATTCCTCTTTCTCTGTACACAGTTGCTGATCCAACTTTTCAGCTGGATGCCAGAAAGATCCAAATTGAAATAGGGTTGTAATAACAAAAAGGACAACCTGAATCACATATTCTATCATTACTGTCTTAGCAAAGCTGGACACCAGCCACACCAATGATTCATTGTTATCTAGTGTTGCTTGGGCCGGAAGGGTTTAAAATGTAAAAGCAGCACCTCAGCGGGTGAAGTCAATCACTGGGTACTAAAATAGAGCATCAGATTTTACCAGAAAGTAAGAATAGCCCATCATTCCATCGTCTGACTCGTTTAAGGTGCTTCAGGTGCCCAACTTTTGAAGGACCAGCAAATTCCTCCCCCCCCCCGCAGCCCCCCACCCCCCCCGCAGTGCCAGGGGAAGAAACCATGGTGATGGCCAAAATGAAAAGAAGTTCTGCCCAGATACAGTTCTGGCAACACTGCCCATGAGGCAGAGTTTCTTGGCTAACATTGTGCACCCGCATTGTCAGGCCCCAGCTGTTGCTTCCCTCTTTAAACCTGAACAGCTGAGGCCCAAGTTTCTGCTCAGACAAGACGAGCAAACATGCCACTACAAAGGGAGCTTTTTTTTTTGCTTTTGGCAGGGCGTTGTGTTTAAGTACCTGACCCACGAGGTCCTCGGGGCTCGGCTGCCTTGCACAAAATAATCTCCTTGCATGTGGTTCTGATTTTACTCAAATCAACGTGGAACGTTCTCTCCTGTCTGAATTTCTGAGCCTTTAACCCATTCACTGCAAGCTGACATGGAGACTACACGCCAAACCAACTTTGTGTTGTTTTAGCAGGACTTATATAGTGCCTTTCGTGAGTGCAGGACGTCCCAGAGCACTTTGTACTCAATTGCGTACTGTTGTAGAATGGTCTTTGCTGTTATGTGATCAATTTGTGCAAAGCAAGCTCTCAGAAACCATGATAAATGTATGGATTACAGGGATAGGGTGGGGCAGGGGACCTGGGTAAGATACTTTGTCAGAGAGTCAGTGCAGACTCGATGGGCCGAATGGCCCCTTCTGCACTGTAGGGATTCTATGATTCTATGATTGATTATCTCACTGCTGTTATTGGATTATTTCTAACACTAAAATGCTGCTACATTTTCCTATTATACTCATTCATTGTGCGTGTATGTACATATATGAGTAGTAGTAAGATGATGACTGGATAATCAAATGGAATAGTCATTTGTGCAAAATGTGAGGCATTTTGAGTTTATGATTGTACTTGAAGGTTATGGTTTGGTGCTATTTCCATTGAAAAATGTAATGGATCGCAGCACTGTTTGAGTTGGGCCACTGCAGACAGTTAAACATTGGTCTTTTGCTTCTGACACATATAGGGTTGAATAGAACCTTTTACTAATGGGATAGGTATAAGTGTTTATCTTGGTTGCAGCGTACAGTTCATGCACTAACCCGTTCCTAATGCCGAGCACCTCTTAGGGCCTCTTTTCATATCTGGACCTTGGGACATTTGCACATGTTCGAGTGAAGATGATTATCAGAGCTGGAGATGAGTATTTGCTTGCTATGCATGTATGCATATTTATCTGATAGCCTCTAGAAGAGAAAGACTTGTTAAATTTGCATCAGTTTGTTAATGTTGCTGCATTTATCTCAGACGGTTGAGAGGTTGAGCCTCATATTAAGATTTAAGAACATTGTTGATATCTCAATGCAGCATTGAGGAATGCTGTCAGAGGCACTACAGTTACTCACAAATCTATACTTTTTCCTGCAACTATTTAAACATCTCCAGTCAGGTTTCGCTCTCTGTCCTATTCAAACTCACACATGCTATCCTGTGATTGTGACTGCGGTGTGCTATCCCGCCTCATCCCTCTAAACCTATCTGTACACTTTGGCATGATTTACCATGCCATCCTCCTCCAACTCCTGTCTACCTGCATGGAGCTACGCTCATCTCGTTCCATTCTTACCCATCCAATTGCAGCCAGAGAATTTCCTCCTGTCCCCACATTTGGATAATATCCTTTGGAGTTCCCCCAAGGGTCTACCCTGGGCCCCTCCGATATACGCTGGCATGGAGAGACATCATCCCGAAAGACATGACTCCAGCTTCTACATGTACGTCGCCAAATCCCAGCTCTTGCCATATTCTCTCTCAGCCTTTCTGCAGCTGGTGCCCTCAGTCCATTTGTTCAACACCCAGTGTTGGGTGAACTGCAATTTGAACAAAGAACAAAGAAAATTACAGCACAGGAACAGGCCCTTCGGCCCTCCAAGCCTGCACCGACCATGCTGTGCGACTTAATTAAAACTCCCTACCCTTCTGGGGACCATATCCCTCTATTCCCATCCAATTCATGTACTTGTCAAGACGCCCCTTAAAAGTCACTACTGTATCTGCTTCCACTACCTCCCCTGGCAACGAGTTCCAGGCACCCACCACTCTCTGTGTAAAAAATCTGCCTCATACATCTCCTTTAAACCTTGCCCCTCGCACCTTAAACCTATGCCCCCTAGTAATTGACTCTTCCACCCTGGGAAAAAGCTTCTGATATCCATTCTGTCCATGCCTCTCATAATCTTGTCGACTTCTATCAGGTCTCCCCTCAACCTCCGTCGCTCCAGTGAGAACAAACCAAGTTTCTCCAACCTCTCCTCATAGCTAATGCCTTCCATACCAGCAACATCCTGGTAAATCTTTTCTGTACCCTCTCCAAAGCCTCCACATCCTTCTGGTAGTGTGGCGACCAGAATTGAACACTATATTCCAAGTGCAGCCTAGCTAAGGTTCTATAAAGCTGCAACATGACTTGCCAATTTTTAAACTCAATACCCCGGCCGTTGAAGGCAAGCATGCCATATGCCTTCTTGACTACCTTCTCCACCTGCATTGCCAGTTTCAGTGACCTGTGTACCTATACACCCAGATCCCTTTGCCTATCAATACTCTTAAGGGGTCTGCCATTTACTGTATATTTACTATCTGTATTAGACCTTCCAAAATGCATTACCTCACATTTGTCCGGATTAAACTCCATCTGCCAACTCTCCGCCCAAGTCTCCAACTGATCTATATCCTGCTGTATCCTCTGATGGTCCTCATCGCTATCAGCAAATCCACCAACCTTTGTGTCATCCGCAAACTTACTAATCAATCCAGTTACATTTTCCTCCAAATCATTTATATATATTACAAATAGCAAAGGTCCCAGCACTGATCCCTGAGGAACACCACTTGTCACAGCCCTCCATTCAGAAACGCACTCTTCCATTGCTACCCTTTGTCTTCTTTGACCGAGCCAGTTTTGTATCCACCTTGCCAGCTCACCTCTGATCCCATGCGACTTCACCTTCTGCACCAGTCTGCCATGAGGGACCTTGTCAAAGGCCTTACTGAAGTCCATGTAGACAACATCCATTGCCCTACCCTCATCAATCATCTTTGCCACTTCCTCGAAAAACCCGATTAAGTTCGTGAGACATGACCTCCCCTTCACAAAACCATGTTGCCTCTCACTAATACGTTCACTTATTTCCAAGTAGGAATAAAGCCTGTCTCAAAGAATCCTACCACTGATGTAAGGCTCACCGGCCTGTAATTACCTGGATTATTCTTGCTACCCTTCTTAAACAAAGGAACAACATTGGCTATTCTTCAATCCTCTGGGACCTCCCCTGTAAGAAGTCTAACAACACCAGGTTAAAGTCCAACAGGTTTATTTGGTAGCAAATGCCACTAGCTTTCGGAGCGTGCTGCTCTTTCGTCAGGTGGAGTGGGAGGTATATCTCCCACTCCACCTGACGAAGGAGCAGCATGCTCCAAAAGCTAGTGGCATTTACTACCAAATAAACCTGTTGGACTTTAACCTGGTGTTGTTAGACTTCTTACTGTGTTTACCCCAGTCCAACGCTGGCATCTCCACATCATGACCTCCCCTGTAGCCAGTGAGGATACAAAGATTTCTCTCAAGGCCCCAGCAATTTCCTCCCTTGCCTCTCTCAGTATTCTGGGGTATATCCATTCAGGCCCTGAGGACTTGTCTACCTTAATGTTTCTCAAGAGCCCCAATACCTCCTCCTTTTTGATCTCAACATGACTCAAACTGTCTACACATCCTTTCCCAGACTCATCATCCACCAAGTCCTTCTCTTTGGTGAATACTGACGGAAAGTACTCATTTAACACCTCGCCCATTCCTCTGGCTCCACGCATAGATTCCCTCCCTTGTCCTTGAGTGGGACAACCCTCTCCCTGGCTACCCTCTTGCTCTTTATATATGTATAAAAAGCCTTGGGATTTTCCTTAATCCTGCTGGCCAATGCTTTTCATGACCCCTTTTAGCCCTTCTGACTCCTTGCTTAAGTTGCTTTCTACTTTCCTTGTATTCCACACTTGCTTTGTGTGTTCCCAGCCTCCTAGCTTTGACAAATGCTTCCTTTTTCTCTTTGACTTGGCTCACCATTTGCTCCAATTAAACAAGAGGAAGACCAAAGTCTTTCACCAGAATTCTACCGCCCGCCACGGAATTGGAGCGGGAAAGAGGCGGATAACGGAAATGTCCACTGACCTCGGGCGGGATTTTCCAGTCTCGGGTCGAGCGAGGCCATAAAATCCCCCATTTTAGTTTCAGATCACAGCTCAAATACCACTTCCTCACCATCTTTCTCACTTTCCTGTCAGGCCCCTTTGTCGGGGTGAAGCTGATTATTTGCCACCTCCTGTTTGATCTGAGGATCCAACCCCATATTCTCTAAATCACAATGGCTCATACAGTGTGTGTGTGTGTGTTGGTCAAAGAATGACCAAGCTGCTGGTTGGAAATCTGTGCCTAATTACGATTAGAATAAAACACAGATTCAAAGTGTCCTGTTTTCCAGTTCAGGTGAAGACCGATCCCACAACACCATTCGAAGAACAGCAGTCGGATCTTTTGTATGTTTCAACCAAAATCTCTCCTTTCCCACCAGATGACGGAATAACGTGTCAATTATCTCACTGCCATTGTTTCAACCACCAGAAGGCTGCTACATTTTCCTATGTAACAATCATTATACTTGAAACTCATTCATTGTGTATGTACATACACACATATATCTAAAATATGTGAAGTCTTTTGAGACATTTGGACGATGTGATGTGATTCTGCATAAATGTCGGTATTATTATATTTTCTTATGATTCAGGACGTGGTGTTATCGGTGCAATGGCAAGAAATTTTCCTCTTTTTTTTAACGCCTGGTGATTTTAGCATGTATAAGCTGACATACTGAGCATTCACCTTTGACCCTGTCTGTTGCTATAGCGACAGTTGCATGCAGACAATTTTTTTTCAGACAGAACAATGAGAAACAGAGAGAAGGGAGGCCACACTTCCTCCAATGCTATAAATAGCACTTGTTTTGCAGTTATCTGTCCATCACACAGACTAGGAAAAAAAAGTCTTGGGATTTTTTTTTTGAAAAGACTTGTACAGTGTGTGTGTGTTGATCAGACAATGGAGTCTGTAAGGCTGCTGGTTGGAAATCTGTGTGCAAATGTGATTTTTTAAAAAAGTAACCCAGAAGTGTCTGGAAACCGAGCAGAAACGTCCTGTGTAACGTTCATAACCGATAAGGAAAGATCAGAGATTGTAAAAACCTTCAAGAGAGTTGTTGTGTGGGAGGGTTAAGAAATATTCTGCACACGGGGAGTGATCAAGACCTCAGCCCGTAATACTGAGCATTGATCCAAACAATGAACCTTAATATAAATTACTCCTAAAGCATTGCTTTAGTGAGGAGGTGAGCTGGTATTTTGAGAGCTCCAATATGCTGTGCCAGAGAGAGGAGCGATGAAGGTTTGAGGTGGTCAGCCCCCAAATAGTGAAGGGTCATCCACTCATAGTCATGCCCTCAGCAGAGGGCAGGATGAGGGTACTTGTAGATAAATCGGGTATGCTGCTCACAGTCCTCCATCAGTACCACTGACAACTCACTGAACAGGCACAGAGTTTTTTTATTCATTCATGGGACATGGGCGTCGCTGGCTGGCCAGCATTTATTGCCCATCCCTAGTTGCCCTTGGAGGGCAGGTGAGAGTCAACCACATTGCTGTTGTTCTGGAGTCACATGTAGGCCAGACCAGGTAAGGACGGCAGATTTCCTTCCCTAAAGGATATTAGTGAACCAGATGGGTTTTTCCGACAATCGGCAATGGTTTTGTGGTCATCAGTAGATTCTTAATTCCATTTTTTTTAATTGAATTCAAATTCTGCCATCTGCTGTGGTGGGATTCGAACCTGGGTCCTTGATGCACGATTAAATCACTCGGGAGGCTAGATTGTACCCGGGAAATAAAGGCTTTTATTACTGACAAGAATGGAGCACACTATATACAATACAATCCCAGACTAAAGGGTCTCCAGGCAGTGCAGTGACCTTTATACTTCCCCTGGTAGGCGGAGCCAACTGGAGTGTACTACAGAACAATATCAACAGGTAGAACAGCCCAACCCTAACACCAACAGTAATTACAGTAACATATCTACAAACCCCATAGTGCTGACCATCCATGGCTCAGCACTCATAGTGGTAACCAACTATGGTTCACCACAGTCCTCAGAACATTAGTTGAGTTTCCTGGATTAATAGTCTAGCGATAATAGCACTAGACCATTGCTTTCCTCATTTGGAAACAGCAGTAGATAGTCCTGTTCAATTCGCTCATGGCTGGTCCACATCTTTTCTCCATCTACCCACACAAAACCCTTAGTACTCTCGCTTTCCAAAAACCTACCGATCTCAGTTTTGAAATTTTTCTCAACTTACCCTCCACCTCCACAACTATTTCAGGGAGAGAGCTCCAGATTGCCATTGCCCTTTGTGGGTAGAAATGTTCCCTGACATCGCCTCTGGATGGGTTAGCTCCAATTTTACTTTTATGGAAAACATGTACTGGGTTTCCTCCTCCAGAGAAAATAGTTTCTGTCCATTCTATTACATTTAATCATCTTAAATGCCTTAATCCGATCACTCCTTAATCTTCCACAATAAGGGAATACCAGCCTAGTCCATGCAACTTCTCCTCGTAAGTCAACCCGGCATCAATCTGTGATCAAAAACAGAAAATGCTGGAAAATCTCAGCATATCTGACAGCATCTGTGGAGAGAGAATAGAGCTAATGTTGAGAGTCTGGATGACTCTTCATCAGAATTTCGGACTTCCAAACCCATTCTGTGTGGCTGTTGGCTCTGTCCTCTCTCCTCAGATGTTGTCAGAGCTGCTGAGATTTTCCAGCATTTTCTATTTTTGTTTCAGATTCCAGCATCCACAGTAATTTGCCTTTCCCATTCTGCGAATATGCCTGTCATGCTCAGTTAAGTTACGTGCTCTATCTATAACTTTAAACATGGACTACGTTCAGTGTACAACTTCCTGGAACTGACCTTTATTTAGCAAGGTTGCCAAGATGGCTGCCAAGGGTCAGGTGATTAGTTTTGAAATTTCTGCATAGATTCAAAAGTGTCTGAAGCCTCTGGAAAGTTCATAATTGAATAACCCTGGGTGGGAGCCTCCACCTTTGAATGGACAAACCCAGACAGAATGCATCTGTGGAATTTACATTTGCTATTGTTTGTGGTTTACCTAAAACTCAAGGTCAATAGACTTCCAGACATCAGGTCTCCAAGCTTGAAATGTAACAAAAGAGAGCTCCAGAAAACCAGTTAACCACAGGAAGACATGATCTGTCTCCCATTGTGTACCAATGGCTTCGGACTTCCAAACCATTCTGGGTGGAACAATAGCAGTTGATCATGTGACCAAAACCATCTTCGGATATCGAGCTTTATTATCCCAAGAGCCAGAGAGAAGCTGGTCAGTCTACAGAGAACGCATCAAGACAAAGCTGTTGCAGAAATAGGCAGTGACATCGTCACCTTTAAAACCTGGCGATTGTTACATTTTAAAGGTATCTCCCCAGACACTCTATCTCAACTGCTACCAGAACAGAAACTTGACCCCCTGGTAAAAAAAAACACACACACACACACAACCAATCTGTCAAAAAAGCCATCTCTTCAAAGTAATCCTGCAACAGCACTGTTATACGACCCCAGCTATTGAAATCACCTGGACTACTTTTTAGGAGTGAATCATCTTCTTCAATAGGAGCACAATGACCGTTTTTCCTGTAGTGAGCCAACACATGAACTATGAATTATTATTTTGTTTGCAACTTAAAAGTGCACTATCCTCTTTAACTTTATCTTTCTTGAGTGTGTGTGTGTGTGTGTGAGTGACATAATATTTAAGTGTTTTTGGGTGAATGCGTGAATAAACTCATGACTTTTTGCTGTTGATTATTTAAAAATTGACCAGGCACTCAGTGGTTGAGAAGCATATCCATAGAACCATAGAACATTACAGCACAGAAACAGGCCTTTTGGCCCTTCTTGGCTGTGCCGAACCATTTTTCTGCCTAGTCCCACTGACCTGCACCTGGACCATATCCCTCCACACCCCTCTCATCCATGTACCTATCCAAGTTTTTCTTAAATGTTAAAAGTGAGCCCGCATTCACCACTTCATCTGGCAGCTCATTCCACACTCCCACCACTCTCCCTAATATTCCCTTTAAACTTTTCCCCTTTCACACTTAACCCATGTCCACTAGTTTTTTTCTCGTCTAGCCTCAGTGGAAAAAGCCTGCTTGCATTCACTCTATCTATACCCATCATAATTTTATACACCTCTATCAAATCTCCCCTCATTCTTCTACGCTCCAGGGAATAAAGTCCTAACCTATTCAACCTTTCTCTGTAACTCAGTTTCTCAAGTCCCGGCAACATCCTTGTAAACCTTCTCTGCACTCTTTCAACCTTATTACTATCCTTCCTGTAATTAGGTGACCAAAACTGCACACGATACTCTAAATTCGGCCTCACAAATGTCTTATACAACCTCGGTGAGGTTGTTATACAACCTCACCATAACATTCCAACTCTTATACTCAATACTTTGATTTATAAAGACCAATGTACCAAAAGCACTCTTTACGACCCTATCTACCTGTGACGCCACTTTTAGGGAATTATGTATGTAGGGAAATCTGTATTCCCAGATCCCTCTGTTCTACTGCACTCTTCAGCATCCTACCATTTACCTTGTATGTTCTACCTTGGTTTGTCCATCCAAAGTGCAATACCTCACACTTGTCTGCATTAAACTCCATCTGCCATTTTTCAGCCCATTTTTCTAGCTGGTCCAAATCCCTCTGCAAGCTTTGAAAACCTTCCTTACTGTCCACTACACCTCCAATCTTTGTATCATCAGCAAATTTGCTGATCCAATTTACCACATTATCATCCAGATCATTGATATAGATGACAAACAACAACGGACCCAGCACTGATCCCTGAGGCACACCACGAGTCACAGGCCTCCACTCAGAGAAGCAATCCTCCACTACAACTCTCTGGCTTCTTCCATTGAGCCAATGTCTAATCGAATTTACTACCTCTCCATGTATACCTAGCAACTGAACCTTCCTGACTAACCTCCCATGCGGAACTTTGTCAAAGGCCTTACTGAAGTCCATGTAGACAACATCCACTGCCTTCCCTTCATCCACTTTCCTGGTAACCTCCTCGAAAAACTCTAATAGATTGGTTAAACATGACCTACCACACACAAAGCCATGTTGATTCTCCCTAATAAGTCCCTGTCTATCCAAATATTTGTCGATCCTATCTCTTAGTACTCCTTCCAATAATTTACCTATTACTGACGTCAAACTTACCGGCCTATAATTTCCCGCATTACTTTTTGAGCCTTTTTTAAACAACGGAACAACATGGGCTCTCCTCCAATCATCCAGCACCTCACCCGTGGATACCAACATTTTAAGTATATCTGCCAGGGCCCCTGCAATTTCAACACTAGTCTCCTTCAAGGTCCGAGGGAATACCCTGTCCGGTCCAGAGGATTTATCTACTCTGATTTGCCTCAAGACAGCAAGCACCTCCTCCCCTTTAATCTGTATAGGTTCCATGACCTCCCTACTTGTTTGCTTTATTTCCATAGACTCTATGCCAGTTTCCTTAGTAAATACAGATGCAAAAAACCCATTTCTTTTGGTTCCATACATAGCCGACCACTCTGACCTTCAAGAAGACCAATTTTATCCCTTACTATCCTTTTGCTCTTAATATACCTGTAGAAGCTCTTAGGGTTATCCTTCACCTTGTCTGCCAAAGCAACCTCATGTCTTCTTTTAGCCCTCCTGATTTCTTTCTTAAGTAGTTTCTTGCACTTTTTATACTCCTCAAGCATCTTATTTGCTCCCTGTTGCCTATACATGTCATACATCTCTCTCTTCTTCTTTATCAGAGTTCCAATGTCCCTCGAGAACCAAGGTTCCTTATTCTTATTCACTTTGCCTTTAATCCTGACAGGAACATACAAACTCTGCACTCTCAAAATTTCTCCTTTGAAGGCCTCCCACTTACCAATCACATCCTTGCCAGAGAACAACCTGTCCCAATCCACGCTTTTTAGATCCTTTCTCATTTCTTCAAATTTGGCCTCTTTCCAGTTTAGAACCTCAACCCGAGGACTAGATCTATCTTTACCCATGATCAAGTTGAAACTAATGGTGTTATGATCACTGGAACCAAAGTGTTCCCCTACACACACTTCCATCACTTGTCCTAACTTGTTTCCTAATCGGAGATCTAATATTGCATCCTCTCTAGTTGGTACCTCTATATATTGATTTAGAAAATTTTCCTGAACACATTTTACAAACTCTAACCCGTCTACACCTTTAACAGTATGGGAGTCCCAATCTATATGTGGAAAATTAAAATCCCCTACTATCACAACTTTATGTTTCCTGCAGTTGTCTGCTATCTCTCTGCAGATTCGCTCCTCCAATTCTCGCTGACTAATGGGTGGTCTATAATACAACCCCATTAATGTGGTCATACCTTTCCTGTTTCTCAGCTCCACCCATATGGCCTCGGTAGACAAGCCCTCTAATCTGTCCTGCTGGAGCACTGCTGTAACATTTTCCCTGACTGGCAATGTCACCACCCCCCCCCCCCCCCCCCCCCACCCCACACCCTTCATCCCTCTGCCTCTATCACATCTGAAACATCTGAACCCTGGAACATTCAGCTGCCAGTCCTGCCCCTCCTGTAGCCAAGTTTCACTAATGGCTATAATGTCATAATTCCATGTGTCAATCCACGGCCTCAGCTCGTCTGCCTTCCCCACAATACTCCTGGCATTGAAATAGACACACCTCAGAAGATTATTACCACCACACACAACCCTTCTATTTGTGATTTTGCATCCAGATTCCTTTCAAAAAAATACATTGGCTATGGACAGTAAGGGCAAAGGGACAAGGATTTCAGTTCGTTCCCATCCCTGCCAGTTACAATGTGCTATACTCCTTCCATGGCCAAGATATCTGCTCTGTGATGCATTCCCTGGAACTGATTGCCAGATGGCTGTAACATTACTTTAACCCTGTATATTGCACCCTGTAATAAAAGCCAACATCCCATTAAGATTTAGAATAATTTTTGTCCCTCGCTTCTTATCTTTTCTCATTGCCTGGCACTGCTCGGGATCTGTTTAGGATGGCATCTTTCACTAGGGGTGCTGGACACCCCATACGTTGATGAGTGCCACAATGCTGAGAGCTACCATTACATCACTGAGCCATCACAAAAGGGAATCGATTTCTAAGAACAGTTTTATTTAAAAGCTTACAATCATGGAATCATAGAATCCCTACAGTACAGAAGGAGGCCATTTGGCCCATCGAGTCTGTACTAACCACAATCCCACCCAGGCCCTATCTCCATAACCCCACACATTTACCCTGACACTAAGGGGCAATTTATCATGGCCAATCAACCTAACCCACACATCTTTGGACTGTGGGAGGAAACCGGAGCACCCAAAAGAAACACACACAGTCAAAGGGAGAATGCGCAAACTCCACACAGACAGTGACCCAGGGCCGGAACTGAACCTGGGCCCCTGGCGCTGTGAGGCAGCAGAGCTAACCAATGAAAATATAATTGTGCGTTACTGGCGTATTAACATGCTGAACAGCTTTATGCACTAATTTGAACCGCTAGTGCACATTCTATTCAATAAATATCTACTGATGTTTTGAGACATTGCTGCAATCGATAACATTAGTTGGGGTTTAGTGGCTGAACCATTTTAAGAAACCCCTGTGTAGGAGATCATAGAGAGAACGTGCATCAAATACTGGCGTCAGAATTAATGAGCAATTTGCTAGTGTGCGGCATCAACATTAGTAGGGTCACTATGCTGACTGATGTTTCTAAAAAAAAACCCTCTGAAAGACACCAGTTTCAAATTTGCTATTTTCATAATGGCAGTCATTTAGCTGTAGGAAGACAGGCCTTTGATAGGACATCGGGTCCCACTTTAGCCAGGTTCTGGCAAGCAGATGCACATACCACTGCGCAAAGGAGGTGGGACTAATAATTCAAGAGGATAAAATGACCCCACTACCCAGTTCTCCTTTTCCAACGTCTGAAAGCAACTCTCCCACACCCTGCTGCCTATGCAACCAAAAAGGGGCATGAACCAACCTGCCCCAATTCTCACTTCTGCTTATCCAGGATGGCTGCAGCTTTGTGTCTCCTGCACCAAAATGTTTTGGGGCTTAATGGACCCGAGCACTTTTATTGATGAGAACTGCGTCAACCATCCTGACGCCGCAGTTTTTGCATTACGAAGGAATCAGTCTCAGAACATTCCACTACCACTAGGGAGACGGATGTGTTTCACTTCATCTTTTCACCCCACACCTGCTTGCTGCCCTCATTGCCATCAGCTCTCCCAGTGAAAGTGCTTCCAGATGGAAAGGGTTGTTCAGAGTGTTTAGTTGCAACAATATTTCATAGCTCTGCACTGGGCTAACGTCTCCCACCTGGGCCTGCGTTAACTAGGGGGCCAATCCACAGTAAAGTCAACAGGTGGAGCAGGAGCAGATGCACAACCCTCGCAGTGAGAATTTAATGACCTGTTCTGAGCTACAAATTCCACAACACAGCTACATTGGACACAAGGACCTTATTTTCAAGAGTTCTCCCAATCGGTTACTAGAACGATAACGAGATCAGCAAAAAAAAACCCCAGACAGACAGACAAGTGGGCTTTCACTGAACTAACGATGACTGATTGGGAGCAATCCCTGAGCAAATTCCTGGTGTAGATTAATTGTAAAGAAGACGTTCTTGAGGTTTAACTTGAATTCAGGCACGTGAACTCAATTCTTAAATCGCGCCTTATCACAGAAATGTCTCCAGATGTTTTACATGCCAGATCAGTGGTATTTGTTACATGGGCAAACGATAGTAGAGAGTTTGAAATATTCCCCAACCAGCAATGAGATGAACAGTTTATTAATTTGCTTTCGATGGTATTGATTGAGGGAGAAATTTGCCCGGAATTCTCTGGTATCGCACACTCTGCTACCGCTGCCAGCAAGAAGAGAGAATTTAACGCTCAGTCAAATCTCCGTTCACAGCAGCGGGACTGGAGAATCCCAGCAGCAGATGAGATTGGAGAATTCCAGCCATCATGACCACGTTCACAGGAGAGATCGCTGGTTTTCTTTGAATCGGACTGGATTCTTAATATCCACTTGAAAAAGCAGAACAAGTAGATAAAGACTTGAGTTAATAGACCTGTGGGAGGGTAATCTTTAACAGCGGGGCACTCCATCAGTACTGGACTGGTGTACCAACGTGCGGTCTCTTATTATTCACTCTTCAAGGGAAAGGAACAGGGTACTTTTCAGTCTTCCTGAAGACATTGTCTTTGTTTTAGCACGGCATACAAGTCATGCTGCCAATCGATCAGGTATATTTTAATTTGTTGACTCACAATTTGCAGTGGAGTCATGCTGGAGGAGGGAACCTGCAATGACGCAAAAACTCAAAGGGCAGCAGATCGCACTGGGTCTGAAAGTTTCCCATTTATCTTGTACGTGTCGGTTCCTCTGTCTATCCTTTACAAGCCAAATGACTATGCAGACTGAAGTCCATGGCAGGGATTCCCTATGCCATGAGTTCCAACTCCTTTAATTCAATGAGTATTCAGAATATCAACAGAGGCCAGTACATTACAAGAGTAACAAGTTGAATATGAGCCCCAAGTCAAGGAGGTAACACTGACTCCAACAAAAGCATTCTTTTTTTTTGCAAGACCAGCTTCCATAGCCATGTGGCAGTGGAGACAATGGCCAGAGTCAGAGGGGTGGGGTTGGGAATGCACCAACCCACAACTCCCTCAGGTCTGAGGAACACCAGAGTTTCTGGATATCATGGGGTGGCAGCCACCACTGGACCTGTCCCATACTGATAAGATGCCCTGCCATTGACCTAGGCAAGTCTGGTAGGGAGGCCCTGAAGTTTCAACGACCTACAAACTTTCAGCATTAGAAGTTTGCATTTATGTAACATCATCAACATAAAAGAAAAAATCTTATGGTGCTTAGCGAAGGATACTGGAATAGAAATAAAAAACACTTTGAAGGTAACAAAACAAAAGAGGTTAAAGGTTGTGCAGGAGGTCACAACCTGAAAATGGTGGTACTTTCTGGCTTGTAAGGTGGAGAACATGCAGGGTTGGAGCCTAAGATGAGACTTGTTAATGAAGGGTTTTAATTCCGTGCAGTGGTGATGGGAAGTCAATGTATGAGGACAATAGGTGAGAGGTGATACCTGGTCTGAAATTCCTCTTTCAATGAGAAATTCAGCAGACGCCTCAATTTCCTCACTGATTGTGAATCATGAACAGGAACACGTGATTTTCTAAGCTGTTTTTCCAGCAAAAATGCATTCATCAGCCATATTGGGCATATCTCAACACACCTGCATTAATGATCCTTTAACACTTCTCGAGCAGCTAATGAACCACTTAAAGAGATATAAATCTCCCAAATGTCATTGTGCAGCTCAAGAATGCTGGAGGCAATGGTGTCTAAATCTGTAGAAAATATTAAAATAGAAGGAGCCAATAATTCTGAGGAACAAAGGAATTTTCAAGGGATATTGATACGTCAATCAAGATATGTCAAGATATGAGGTCGTAAGTACATGTTGCTTGAACAGATATACTTTGAATTGAGGAGACTAGGGTAATATGTAAGGGCAAATAGATTTGGGGTAGGTTTTAAGGTGGCACGGTGGCACAGGGGGTGGCACGGTGACACAGTAGTTAACACTGCTGCCTCACTGCGGCAGGGACCCGGGTTTGATTCCTGGCTTGTGTCACTGTCTGTGTGGAGTCTGCATATTCTACCCACGTCTGGGTGGGTTTCCTCCGGGTGCTCCAGTTTCCTCCCACAGTCCAAAAGACGTGCTGGTTAGGTGCATTGGCCATGCTAAATTCTCCCTCAGTGTCCCCGAACTGGCTCCGGAGTGTAGCGACTCGGGAATTTTCACAGTAACTTCATTGCAGTGTTAATGTAAGCCTACCAGTGGCACTAATACATTAACTTAAACTTAAAAACTTAATTTTCCAAAACAAAGATGGCAAAGTGTCAGGTTCTGACTGAAAACCGGCATGTTTCTCCCCAGAAACACAGCCAGGTTTTCAAACCAGATCTTCTGACACTCTGTCAAAATAAAAATCGGGAGGGACATGTTTGTACTGTCACTCTGCCGGTCCTGATAAAATCAGCAAGACTGGCTCCACAGAGGTCGGGTGCCTTTTTTAAAGCGTGTCCCGATCAGCAAAAATAGTAGACTCCCTCCCACCTCCCCATGGCCATGTGGGACCTCCCCCGCTACAAGTTGGTGGGACGCACGAGGGTTTGGCAGGTGGAATTATCAGCTGAGGAAAAAAAAGACATCCAAATTGAATTTTAATCTTATTCTTCTTGCTCTTGATTTCCCCATCAGAGAAAATAGTTTCTCTATATCTAACCATGCCAACATTTAGTAATGGATGAGATAGATAGTTTGAAGTAAAGGGATTAGTACAATTGCTAATCTGGAACATAAACACCAATGCAGACCAATTGAACCAAACAGCCAACATCCATGCTGTAATTTCCATGTAACGTAATTATATAGAAAATATATAGAGGGCTGGGTGGGAATTGGGCCTTGCTCTGCTCATTCTTTTAGGCACTACACAGTCTCCCAATTTACAAAAATGGCATCCGAGATATGTGTGCACACTTACCTTAAAAAAGAGGGTGCTCTCCACAGGTTCTACTTCACCTGCTGAGCAGTTCCAGCACTATCTGTTTTTCCTTTTAATCTTCATCTGGCACTAGCTCATTTCTCCCGCCCAAGAGCCTGCGGGCTTACGCCTGGTGGCTCACCACATCCAGCTCCTTCCTCTCTCAGTATCTGAGTTGCTGTCTGGAATTGTAACATGGAGTGACAGTGTCTCTTCACCTTCACTGTCTTCTTCCTCTACGGATTCGGATCTTCGGTATTGGAAATGAAAAAGTGTCCAGGATTGGGTTGTAATGAGAGGAGAGGAGAAATTAAGAAGTGTGTGCTTATACCGCCTGCAGCTTCCAAGCCAGAAGAGATTGAAAGATGAGGAAAAGAGGGTTAGTTACCCAGATAGGATAGGATTTATAATCATCTAGAAAGGAATAATTTGATTAGGGATAGTCAACACGGTTTTGTGAAGGGTAGGTCGTGCCTCACAAACCTTATTGAGTTCTTTGAAGGTGACCAAAGAGGTGGATGAGGGTAAAGCAGTTGATGTGGTGTATATGGATTTCAGTAAAGCGTTTGATAAGGTTCCCCACGGTAAGCTATTGCAGAAGATACGGAGGCATGGGATTGAGGGTGATTTAGTGGTTTGGATCAGGAATTGGCTAGCTGTAAGAAGACAGAGGGTGGTGGTTGATGGGAAATGTTCATCCTGGAGTTCAGTTACTAGTGGTGTACCGCAAGGATCTGTTTTGGGGCCACTGCTGTTTGTCATTTTTATAAATGACCTGGATGAGGGCGTAGAAGGATGGGTTAGTAAATTTGCGGATGATACTAAAGTCGGTGTAGTTGTGGACAGTGCGGAAGGTTGTTGCAGGTTATAGAGGGACATAGATAAGCTGCAGTGCTGGGCTGAGAGGTGGCAAATGGAGTTCAATGCGGAAAAGTGTGAGGTGATTCACTTTGGAAGGAGTAACAGGATTACAGAGTACTGGGCTAATGGTAAGATACTTGGTAGTGTGGATGATAGGGTTGTTAAAAAGGCGTATGGAGTGTTAGCTTTTATTGGTAGAGGGATTGAGTTTCGGAGCCAGGAGATCATGTTGCAGCTGTACAAAACTCTGGTGCGGCCGCACTTGGAGTATTGCGTACAGTTCTGGTCACCGCATTAGAGGAAGGATATGGAAGCATTGGAAAGGGTGCAGAGGAGATTTACTAGGATGTTGCCTGGTATGGTGGGAAGGTCTTATGAGGACAGGCTGAGGGACTTGAGGTTGTTTTCGTTAGAGAGAAGAAGGTTAAGGGGTGACTTAATAGAGGCATACAAGATGATCAGAGGATTAGATAGGGTGAGCCTTTTTCCTTGGATGGTGATAGCTAGCATGAGGGGACATAGCTTTAAATTGAGGGGTGATAGATATAGGACAGATGTCAGCGGTAGGTTCTTCACTCAGAGAGTAGTAAGGGCGTGGAATGCCCTGCCTGCAGCAGTAGTGGACTCGTCAACATTAAGGGCATTTAAATGGTCATTGGATAAACATATGGATGATATTGGAATAGTGTAGGTTAGATGGGCTTTAGATTGGTTTCACTGGTCGGTGCAACATCGAGGGCCGAAGGGCCTGTACTGCGCTGTAATGTTCTATGTTCTATAGATACCCTTACCATCCATTGCTTCAGTGAACACATTCCATCATGTCTTCCTTCAGATCTTTGCCTCTTCCTGCTGATACGTATCTCCTTCTCCTGCAAGAAAATGTGTCAGCGAGTGTCCAGCAGTATTCTTGGATGAGGCAGCTGTCATGGTTAAATAGCTGTCTGTATGTGTGAATTCTGAATTGTGGACATGATGCATGCAACAGCATTGAGTGTATGAGGGTGAAGTAAAGCAGATGAATTGAAGGGTTAAACGATTCATAGAGATTGTTGGATGGGTGGGTGATTTGGATGTTGTCAATTTAGTGTGGATTTAAGGAGTAGAGAAAGCTAGAGATGCAGTTGGTAGAAAATGCCATTTGAATTTCAGTTTACTGACCTTGACAACTTGTGTGAGATTGATGAACTTTTTCCTGCACTGCAGCCTTACCATATAGCAATACGCTTAACATTGACTTCTGCTGTTAATTGTTCTGACTGCCACCTAAACATCTGCTCCTCTGTGAATCTTGCTCTCTTTTTCCAGCTCTTCCAGTGCACTATGGGAAAGCATTGCTGCTTGCTGTCTTGCCAGTTCAGCCACTGCTCCAAGCATCAGAGTATGAGGTGACTGCCATTAAATCACACAATATCGGACTCCCTGCTGATATTTCATAGAATCATAGATTCCCTACAGTGCAGAATGAGGCCCTTCAGCCCATTGGGTCCACACCAACCAAAATCCCACCCAGGCTTTATCCCCATAACCACACGTATTTACCCTAGCTAATCCCCCTGACACTATGGGGCAATTTAGCACAGCCAATCCACCTCACCCATACATCTTTGGACTGTGGGAGGAAACTCATGCAGGCACGGGGAGAATGTGCAAACTCCACACAGACAGTAACCCAATCCTGGAATCGAACCTGGGTCCCTGGCGCTGTGAGGCAGCAGTGCCGCTGTGCCACCATACCGCCCTATGTGTAGCTAATGAACAACACTAGTAGCAAACACGTACAAGATGAAACAACACAAATTTGTTCTACTGAACCTGTTTCAACTCAATTAATCACCTGCCATGATCCCCATGCCTATTCTCGGACATTGGCCAATTTCTCCTCCAATAATTAGCGAAGTACAAATGTACTTCAGAAGTTAATTGCGTGCTCCAGAATGAAACAGTATAAACTCTCATGTGCAAAGTAATGGGACATTGTTACAAAATACATGTTGAGCCAAGAAGTGCCACAAATAATTTGAGAATGAGTTTTTTTTGTTGGGAGTACCGCACTTAGAAGGTGAACACAATTTCCAAGATGAAAAGAATCTAAAACAAACAAGGAAGTGACTGGAAGACTTCAGGGAATCATATAATCCCGACAGTGCAGAAGGAGGCCATTCGGCTCATCGAGTCTGTACCAACTCTTTGACAGAGTATCCCACGCAAACCCTCTCTCCTGCCCCATCCCCATAAGTCCACACATTTCCATGGCAAATCCATCAAACCTACACATCTTGGGTCACTAAGGGGAAATTTAGCGTGGCCAATCCACCTAACCTGCACATCTTTGCAGTGTAGGAGGAAACCGAAGCACCCGAAGGAAACCCGCACAGACATGGGGAGAATGTGCAAACTCCACACAGACAGTCAGTCACCCAAGGCTAGAATCGAACCCCGATGCCTGGCGCTGTGAGGCAGCAGTGCTAACTACTGTGCCACCGTGCCGCCCATTGAATAGACATTTATTGAATAGAAGCACAGAAATGTTACAATGCTGCAGCTGGCCACTTGGCTCATCACATTGGCACTAGCTCACCGAATAAACAATTCACTTAGTGCCATTCTTTCACCTTCTCCAAGTAACCCTGCACATTCTTCCTTTTTAGATCACAGTCTGATTCCCTTCTGAATGTGATACCTGCCTCCATCACAATCACAGACAGTACATTCCAGACCTAAACCATTCACTGTGTGAAAAAGATTTTCCTCATCTCACTTTTGTTTCTTTCATCAATGGATTTAAATCTGTGCCCTCTTCTTCTCAGTCCTCTCACAAGCGGGAACTGTTTCTCTCTATCCACCCTGTACAGAGCCATCATGGTTTTGAATACCTCCGTCAAATCTCCTCTCAGCCTCCAAGGAAAATAGTCCTAACTTCTCCAATCTATATAGCATGAATGTTAGACCAGAATATTACTGTAGCGCAGAGATAATATGCATTTAATGGAAATTTGCACTTGGATATATAGACACTTAAAAAATCGCTGACAGCCAAGAACGTCATAAGGTCTAACAAGTCTAACATAGGATGAGAGGAGACCTAATAGAGGTGTATAAGATGTTGAGAGGCATAGATCGGGTGGACTCTCAGAGGCTTTTTCCCAGGGTGGAAATGGCTGCTATGAGAGGATACAGGTTTAAGGTGCTGGGGGGTAGGTACAGGGGAAATGTTAGGGGGAAGTTTTTCACACAGAGGGTGGTGGGCGAGTGGAATCGGCTGCCGTCAGTGGTGGTGGAGGCGAACTCAATAGGGTCTTTTAAGAGACTCCTGGATACTTCTTTACGCAGAGAGTGGTTGGGGTGTGGAATGGACTGCCTGCAGTGATAGCGGAGTCAGACACTTTAGGAACATTTAAGCGGTTATTGGATAGGCACATGGAGCACACCAGGATGATAGGGAGTGGGATAGCTTGATCTTGGTTTCAGATGAAGCTCGGCACAACATCGTGGGCCGAAGGGCCTGTTCTGTGCTGTACTGTTCTATGTTTTTCTGTTTATGAGTACATGGGACTTAATAGGATGAAGGGTTATAGGTAGGCCGAGAAGGTAGGGATATGTTCAGCACAACTTGTGGGGCCGAATGGACTGTTTTGTGCTGTAGTTTTTCTATGTTTCTATGTTTTTTCTAAGTCCTAATGGCAAAAGTGCGAATCACATTATACATGGTATGAGGGGAGAAGAATGTTTCACTGGAATTAATTTCCTTGGGCCAAATCATTGTGTTTTCTTCCAATGCCCTTACATTTAAAGAGAGAATTGCCATTCAACGAGTGAGAGTAAAATGCAGCAGGTGGTCGAGTCCCTGGGGAGAAGCTGCTAATGCAATATGCAGACCATAATTGGTCTGTTTGCTCGAGTGTTTGGCAGGCTGAAGGAGAGCAGAGAGCTTATGGCATACTTGACTTGTTCCAAATCTGAAACAAAGACTGGTTGCAACTTTGTATAGATATTCTTCCAGGTAAATTTTAAGGACAAAATGGACTCTCTCTGTTTCATGAAAAGAAGTTTGTGAGTCCTATTTTAATCGATTAATTCAGTTAGCATAACCTAGGAACCAAATTTAGTCAGTTATTTCAATTAACGCGTTCAGTTTATACACCAAGTTCTGTGTTAACTCTGCAAATTGGTCAAAATATAACATCAAATTTAAATATGTTTGGTGGAGTGTTGAAATTGTCAAACTGGTTTGTGTGGTTGCAGTCTGTCCCAAGGTTAGTCTGGGGAGATTTTAATGTAGGTGACAAGGGGTTTCACGTGTTGACCAGAGAGACAATGAGAACCCCATGTTGTATCTTTTCAGGAAGGCCGACTGCATTAAGTGGCAATCAGGCATTTAACTGGGCAGCACAGGCCTTTGCTGGTACCAAGGGCACCAGGGGCTGAAGGTCCCACTCACTGAACACAAAGAACAGTACAGTACAGGGGTGGCACCATGGCATAGTGGTTAGCACTGCTGCCTCACAGCGCCAGGGACCCAGGTTTGATTCCCAGCTTGGGTCAAGTGTTCCACGTCTGTGTGGGTTTCCTCCAGGTGTTCCCACAGTCTGAAGGACTTGCTGGTTAGGTGCATTGATCCGAACAGGCGCTGGAGTGTGGCGACTAGGGGAATTTCACAATAACTTCATTGCAGTGTTAATGTAAGCCTTACTTGTGACTAATAAATAAACTTTAGTACATGAAAAGGACCTATAGCTCACCAAGTCTGTGCCGGCACAGATGCCTCTCTAATCTAATATTTTCTTGCCTCTATGTAGTCCATATCCCTCTATTCCCTGCCTATTCATGTATCTATTAAGATGCCTCTTGAACATTGCTAGAAATCCACCACCTCTTCTGGCAGTGCGTTTCAGGCACTCTCAGTATTCGGGAATAGACCCGCTCTGGCCCTGGGGACTGCCCACCTTAATGTTTTTGAAAACCTCCAATACTTCCTTCCTTTTTATCTCAACATGTCCTAGAATGTGAACATCCTCCTTTCTATACTCACCATTCACCACATCCTTCTCCTTCGTGAATACTGATGCAAAGCACTCATTAAGGACCTCACCCACCTCATCTGGCACCACACACAAATTCCCTCTACTGTCCTTGAATGGACCTACTGGGAGTGGGAGATCTGTAGTACAACCCCAACAGTGTGATTGCACTGCTCCTGTTTCTGACTTCTTCCCATATGGCCTCACTGTATGATCCCACCAGGGTGTCCTCCCTCTGTATAGCTGTGACATACACCCTAATCAGTAAAGCAACACCCCCATCTCTTTTGTCACCCTCTCCATCTCGCCTGAAGCATCTAAATCCTGGAATGCTAAGCTGCCAGTCCTGCTTTTCTTTCATCCAAGTCTCCGTAATTGCCACAACATCATAATTCCATGTAGTAATCCAAGCTTTAAATTCATCTGCCTCACCTGTCATACTCATTGCGTTAAAGTAAACACACCTCAGACCATCTGTCCTGTCGTGTTTTGTACACTCTCCCTGTGTTTTATTTCTCTTAGCCTTATTGGACCCATTCACTGAGTTCTCCACAGTCTTTGTACTCTGTACTGTGGCCCTTTTTAATTTTTGTCTTTATCTGCCTTCCACTTTTCCTCTGACTGCCTTTTTTTGCTGTCCCCACTTTACTTCCCCCTGATTTCCTGCAATGGTTCCCATCCCCCCGCCACGTTACTTTAAAACTAAAGCTAATTATTACCATTATTTACAAACCAATAGTAATATCAAGAGCAAAGACAGGCATATGTCACAAGGTATATACAGCATAAATATGGGAAAAGGAGTAAATCATTCATCCCCTTGAGTTGTTCCACCATTTAATTGGAACATAACTGATATATATCTCAACTCTATCTATCTGTCTTCCATATCCTGCCTAAGGAATCCTTCAATGTCAATCTTGACACCTTTAGTTGACTTAAGCAGAACATGATTTTCCAGACATATTGTTCTGGATTTCCATGATCTTTGTATGGAGAAACGTTTCCGAATATCATCCCTGATGAGCTTAGCTTTGGGTGACACAATGGTTAGCACTGCTGTCTCATAGCACCAGGGACCTGGGTTCGATCCCTGGCTTGAGTCACTGTCTGTGCAGAGTCTGCACGTTCTCCCTGTGTGTGCATGGGTTTCCTCCAGGTGCTCTGATTTCCTCACACAGTCCAAAAGATGTGCTGGTTAGGTGCATTGGCCATGCTAAATTCTCTCTCAGTGTACCCGAACAGGCGCCGGAGAGTGGTGACTTGGGGATTTTCACAGTAACTTCATTGCGGTGTTAATGTAAGCCTACTTGTGACACAAATAAATGAACTTTAATCTGAAGTTCATGACCCCTTGTTTTGGGCTCTCCCATTCGAGTAAAGCATTTCTAACCTTAATCTCCTTTAATTATTTTAGAAGATTAAAGTAAATTACCCTTAAGCTTCTATGCTAAAGAAAGATAATCATTCTGGAGAATTTGGTGGCCCCCTTTCCAACGCCAGTGTATCTTTCCTGAGGTGCAGTGGTGCCCAGAGCTGAACATAGTTCACCAGATGCTGTATATTCAAAGCTTCGTATAACTTGTTGCATGACTTCCAACCCTTTGCATTTCGCCACCCTCGAGATGAAGGCTAATGTTTCATTAGCCTCTTTAATTAATTTTTTTGTACCTGTCAAAAGGTTTTGATAACCCGCTGTACCTTCTGATGCTTTGGGGCTTGTTTCTTACTGGTGAGAATTGGCGCGACAATCACTAACCCATTCACTTAACATATAGTGCAAATTATAGAACATCTGAATATTATGTTTCAGGTTCCTTAGCACATTGTACTTGTTCGATGGATTGTTGACAGATTCTATAAACAATCCATGCCCCTTATGATCTGAAATCTACATCTACTCACTTTCTTTTCTCTGGAGCAATCGAACATGAAGCGTAAGAGCTAGTCCAGATGTGGTTTTGTTACTGGATTAAGCATTGTCCCTTGCTGGCTCTCCCGCCCCCCTCAAGTATGTTTGAAAATATTACACGTAACCGTCAGATTCAACCATAATTTAATTTAGAATCATAGAATCATGAATCATAAAATCCCCACAGTGCAGAAGGAGGCCATTCGGCTGTTCAAGTCTGTACCGGCAACAATCCCCCCCAGGCTCTATTCCCGTAACCCCACACATTTTACCCTGCTAATCCCCCTGATACTAGGGTCAATTTAGCATGGCCAATCAACCTATCCCGCACATCTTTGGACTGTGGGAGGAAACCGGAGTACCCGGAGGAAACCCACGCAGACACGGGGAGGATTTGCAAAATCCACACGGACAGTGACCCGAGGCCGGAATTGAACCTGGGTCCCTGGCGCTGTGAGGCAGCAGAGCTAACCACTGTGCCGCCCTATTTACAGATTATTTCATGTTGTAAATTAGACATCACAAAAACTAGGAATGATCATCTCCATGTGGAATTTGTGAGACTTTTGTCCTCAGGATTCAAGAAGAATTTGAGGGTCGAGACCTCAGCTCAGTTTTCTGAAGAAAGAATTTTGGGGGGGGATTTTATGGCCTCGCTCATCGCGAAACCGTAGGATCCCACTGGAGTCAATGGACCTTCCCATGGTCCACTCCTCGCCCGCTCCGATTCCCGTGGCAGGCAGGACGGTAAAATTCCGGCCAATGATTTTGTTTTTTAAAAAAGTATTTTGTCAAACAGAAGTGCAATAAAGTAACACGTTGAGTGGAATTAATGATCTTTCTATGGCGGTGGCACATTTGGTAGTGGAGGGAAGGGAGGGGCTATCTATCTTACAGGTTACGGGGAAAGGACAGCAGAATGCGTTAGAGAAACATATTGGCCATGATAAAATGGTGGAGAAGACTCGATGGGTCGAATGGCCTAATTCTGCTCCTATACCTTATGGTCTTATGGTCTTTAATCAGGCAGGAGTGAGGTGGGTGGAGACCATACTGCATTCCAAGCTCTACCTTGATTCAGTCTATAGTGGAAAGGTTCATGGGCAGCCTTGCTGTCCACCATCAATTGAGGCACTTACTTGGAGAATTAATGCCTACTTAATGACCTTGTCCTGCCACCAGCAGTGGGCAATGATACATCCTGCAGAAAGCTCATAAAGCAAACCCCTGGTATGTTTGCTTGCAGACTTTCAGGGCATATCCCTTGTTCAATTCTGTGCCTGAGCAAGGGATCCAGCATCAGGAAGGGGGTGCCCACTGAAAGGTGACCCCCATCTCTCAATTGCCCTCACTCACCTGTGCCCTGAGTTTTTGGCAATTCTGGTCCTTAGGTGGGTGTATTACTGCACCAACTCTCCAAAAGAGCATCTTATCAAGGCTACTACCACCCCCTTTCCCCATAACCCTGCACATTTAGCATGAGTAGTCCATCTAATCTACACATCTTTGGACACTAAGGGGCAATTTGCCATGGCCAACCCACCTAACCTGCACATCTTTGGACTGTGGGAGGAAACCGGAGCACCCAGAGGGAAACCACACAGACACGGGGAGAACATACAAGCTCCACACAGGCAATCATCCAAACTGGAATCAAACCCAGGTCCCTGGTGCTGTGAAGCAGCAGTGCTAACCACTGTGCCACCTTGCTGTCCATCAAACAGGAATCAAACAGAGTACAGCTTCTTGATCATAGAGCATAAAATCCTCTTACAAAAAGTGTGCCCGCTAGGCAAATATGTTCTACAACAGTCCTAAAATCTTGAAACTCTTACAACCCTCCACAATATTGACGGTGACAAAACTTAACTCCAACTTTAATGTTTCCGTAAACTGCATGTTGTTCAATTCAGTAAATTTGACCATGAATATTATTCTGTACCTGGTGCTCACAAGCTTTCCCAATGTGACTTTATTTTGCTGACTATTTTTCAAGCACTGTGCAAAGCTTTTTCAATTTGGGAAACTGTGTGAATTAGTCTGTGAATGTGCCATTGCAAATGTTTACCTGGGGATGTGCGTGACTTTGTTTGGCTCCACTAATGCTGAGGAGTTGCAATAATAATCATTATTCATCTAATTATAGGCCAATTTATATTCCTCGAACATATGGCTGTTTGTGGGCTTCATAAGAATTAAAGGGGAGGTTTTAACTCCCTCTGTCTAATAGAAACAGGATGGTAATGGAATTAAAATCAAGGAATTAAAATAAACTTACCACCCCATTCCCGCTCTACTGCCATTTTCTTTGGCTGGTTGCAGCCTAGATTGGGCAGGAGTCTCTTTGATATTTTGAAATCATGGTCCTATGATGTATGTATGATTCCAATGCAATTTAAGAAATTGATGGGTAGACTGTTCACTGTCAGTAAAGCCTGGTGGTATGAACATAGAAACATAGAAGATAGGAGCAGGAGGAGACCATTTGGCCCTTCGAGCCTGCTCCACCATTCATCATCATCATGGCTGATCATCCAATTCAATAGCCTAATACTGCTTTTTCCCCATAATCTTTGATCTCGTTTGCCCCAAGTGCTATATCTAGTCACATTCAATGTTTTGGCATCAGCTACTTCCTGTGGTAATGAATTCCACAGGCTCACCATTCTTTGGGTGAAGAAATGTCTCCTCATCTCCATCCTAAATGGTCTATCCTGTATCCTCAGACCGTGACCCCTGGTTCTGGACTCCCCACCATCGGGAAGATAGAGGAAGTAGGTTAGATGGTGCAGAGGGAGAGTGAATAACCCTCCAATCTTCATGAGGGTAACACAGGTTGCCCCTTCCCGGGAATGCAGTCCTCTTGAAACTTCCATAACCCTCATTTGGACTTAACTGGCTGGATACAGGTTAGGCCTCAAGGTCGCCCATTGTGCCACCGTCTCTGAGCCAGCGAGCTCCTGGCTGGCCCATGCAGGAAAGGCAGTTCTCTGATGGCATAGTAATGGACCAAGTCTCAAATGAATGGTGCCTCCCGTTGCAAGGAGCAAACCAGCTTGTTTGCTCTTCCAGCTTAGGTGCCTGGAAGTTAACGTCTACCCTTAAAAATGTTTTCAGCAATACTTTGAGTGGTAGTATTGGGTAGAAAGATGGGACGCAGCACTCACTCAATTCACCCCATTAAAATTGTACGTTCTCTGTTATGCGTAATGTCCTTGGATGGAATCACATGATATTATGCAATACTGTTATCACCTTGTGTTATCCGTAGTGATTCAGGCATTGCACCTCACAGGAAGTTGTATCAAACTTGCCTGATCTAACTAAACTTTGGATCCCTCAAATTTGTCATTATTTGGTCCCTCTTTGGGCTCTTTCTTCAAAGCACTGTTCCCCAAAAGAGGTAATGCCCCCCCGTGCTGGCCCCGCTGGGAAGGAAGTGCACCAAGTGTCTACAGTTAGCTTGTCCTTGAGGTCTGCCTTCCTGTGTTAGTTAGTTTAAGCCAATATCATAGAATCATAGAATCCCTACTGTGCAGAAGGAGGCCATTCGGCCCATCGAGTCTGTACCGACCACAATCCCACCCAGGCCCTATCCCCAGGAATTTACCCTAGCTAGTCTCCCTGACACTAAAGGGCAATTTAGCATGGCCAATCCACCTAACCAGAACTTCTTTGGACTGTGGGAGGAAACCGGAGCACCCGGAGGAAACCCACGCAGACACGGGGAGAATGTGCAAACTCCACACAGACAGTGACCCAAGTCAGGAATCGAAGCCGGGTCCCTGGCGCTATGAGGCAGCAGTGCTAGCCACCGTGCCACCCTATGTCCAGATAGATAGCCAAATACCCATATGCTTCTTGACAGTTTAAGAAGTAACGGGGGATACGTGAGAGCCACAAACTGGCGAATGGGGTAAGAAGGTAGGCGGAAACTATACATGTCAAGAAGGCATCCACAAGCCGATGTAAAATAATGGAAAATATCAAACACATGACAGCTTTGCCTGTCTCCTGAACAGAATATTTTATTCATTCCCTTGTTCAGCCAAAAGGACACAAAACCCTTGTCTCAGATCAAATTGATATTTCAGCTCAATTTTGGCAGCCTGGGTGATATCCTTGAAATATGTTTCTTTTTTAACCTTGTTTGTCACCAACCTCGTTGAAGTTCACAGCACTAGTAAATGAAGGAAAGAGCAAAAAAGCAGGGATGAAGTATTTTTGTAGACTTGAGACAGGCGGATTGAGACATGGTGGATTGGCCAGCCATTATACACCCCATCTGAATTTAATTTCCATCAGTTTCAGTGATGGGGTGCCGTGTTAAAAATGGATTTAGCACATGAATGTTAGGTTCTACAATGGGCAATTATTTTGATACATATAATGGGAATTAAATGTTGGAGGATTGAAACCTAATATAGGCTGGAATTCTCTGGCTGTTCATGTCCTGTCATTGCTACCAGCGAGAACGGAGAACTTGGTGCTCAACCCAATCTTCATTCACAGCAGCAGGACTGGAGAATCCCAGCCCTGGCCGAGGTCGGAGAATTCTGGACATAATCCATTTCAGACACTGTACAAGACATGCAAGTACCAAATTCAAATTAAATAAATCCTTTCCCATTCATTATTTAGAATCTAGAATTCCACTGGAGTATACCCCTCCAATTAATTCCCATTGCACAGAATTCCAGTGGCTCAAAATAGACTAAGTTCTTTCCCATTCACTCCCAGGATTTATCTTTCATTATTTCATGCTCATTGTTGATGGCATCATCCATAGGTAGGTGGACAGTTTTCATTGCTTGCTCCATCACTATCCCTCCATTATTTATTCAGAGCATCCCTGCCACTCCATTCCTTCTCCCCACTCCCATTCCTCCAACTGGGATCACCTCAGTGCCATCAGAATATCTAGGACGATCACCACATCACAGTGTCACAATATTGCTCAATATTGGATCGACAAAATCCCACTCCAGTCTTGCCCACTGGCTCAGTATCCCATCTTTGCTGCATGGCCCTGCTGAACCAAACATGGGAATGTTTGGCATTCTGTTCAACACAAGAGCTGAATTTCTGATCCAACATCCTATTCATCACACAAAACGGCATGCTTCCACCTTTGCAAAATCACCCAGCTGTACCCTGTACCTTACCCCCAATACTTCTGAAGCACTTTCCAATGTATCCAAATCACCAAGCTGATCTTATTGACCATATCCACAAAGTCCTACCTGTCCAAAATATCACTGCTCACATCCTGTCCTGTAACATAGAAACAGGAGTAGGCCATTTGGCCCTTCTGACCTTGCCTGCTATCCACTATGATCATGGCTGATCATCCAACTCAGCTGCTTTGACTGAATGCTATTCTCCTCTACACAAAATAAACAGAAAATGTTGGGAATACTTGGCAAGACCAGACACAATCTGTGGGGAGTGCGAGAATGAAACGGCAAACATTACAGCAGACGTGGAAAGTATGTGGAGTCTTTACACAAGTACAGAGGAATGGAAAGAGCGGGGAGACGAGAAAACAAAAATAAAGATGGGGGGTGTGGGTTCTTCTGTGATTGATTGGATGGCAGCGTGGACAGGAGTGATTAAACAAATATTAGAATCATTACCAGCACCCGCTGTTTAACAAAATGATGTGAGCAGCAGTTGTGATCTGAAATTGTTAAAGCTCAAATGTAAAATGCTTAAATCGAAAGTCACCTTTAAGGTTCTGTGAAGCGTCATTAGAACAGCATAGGACAGGAAGGTCAGAGCAAGAGGAAGATGGAGAATTAAAATAACTAGAAAGCAGAAGCTTAGTTTCGCGGAGGTGTTCAGCAAAGCTATCACCCAACCTACGCTAGATTTCACCAGCAAATCGGGTATATCGAATAACAAAATGGTGGCAGCACAGAAGGAGACCACTCAGCCCACCATGTCGGTATGATGGCACATAGCACCTGGGATCTGGGTTTGATTCCAGCCTTGGCTTACTGTCTGTGTGGAGTTTGCATGTTCTCCCAGTGTCTGCATGTGTTCCTTCCGGGTGCTCCCGTTCCCCCCCCCACACTCTAAAGATATGCAGGTCAGGGGGGTTGACCATGCTAAATTGCCCCTTAGTGTCCAAAGGTGTGTAGGTTAGGGGGATCAGTGGTGTAATCACGTGGGGTTACGGGGATAGGGTGGGGGGAGGAAATGGAACTGCGTGAGATGCCCTGTCAAAGAGTCAGTACAGACTCGATGAGCCAAATGGCCTCCTTCTACACTGTACGGATTCTATGTCTACAGGCTTTCTGCAACAGCAAGTCACTAATGACACTCATAGCCCTGAACATGTTTCCTTTTCAGAGAATGATCAAAATACGCATAATTGTTGTGTCACCCCAAGTATTGAAATTGTGCTCTCTACTCCAAGGTCATGATCATTATTTATACCAGGAAGGGCGGAGGCCCGAAGGCCAACTCCTGGAGAACTCCACTATAAGCCTTCCTCCACTTTGAAAAACAACTATTCACCACTTCCTATCAGCCAATTCCCTACCCAGGTTGCTGCTGCATCTTCTGTTCTGTGAAGGCTAACTTTGTACACAAGTCTGTTGTGTGGCACTTTATCAAAAGCCTTTTTTGAAGTCCATGTATACCACATCAACCACATTAAATACCAAATTAACCATATCACCCTTATCAACCCTCTCTTATCTCATCATGAAACTCAAGCAAGTTAGTTAAACACGATCTGCTCTCGACAAATGAATACATGTTATCTTTAACTAACCCACCTTTTGCTCAAGTGACTATAAATTTTGTTTTAAATCATTTGACTGGATTTTATCTTTGACTTTGAAAGTAGAGGACACATAAAATCCATTGGTTGGCCTCACTGCCACCTATCCCAACATGTATTCATATTTACAGATTTATAGAGAGGGGAGTTCAGGCATTTGGTAGCCCACTGGCCCACCCGCCCACCATTAGGCCTATTGAGACCATTAGGTGGCCAATTCAGAGCCAGAAAAGGGCCATATCCTTCCTCTGCTATTTTACCTATGTAGGAAGGGTATGGTTCTGGGACACATCCAAATCACGCCGGGATCCCAGAATTTTAGCTAGGCAAGCTGGAGATAGGAAAATGGGGGTGGGTGGGGGGAGTGGGTCCTCCTTTTCAGGACCCCTGTACCCACCGGAAATACCTCCCTAAAGATCATCGCCCACTTTGACCCCCTTCCTCACGTTTCTTTAACTCAAGCTCCCACGCTCCATGCTTCTCCCGCCCCCCGGCTTGACTGAGCCCCCTGACCCCGGACTTAGCTGGGCTCCTTGACATGCTAGGACAGCCTGAGGTCCCAACAGTGATCACTGCTCCTCCAGCCGCTGCTATACTCTTGAACGTCTGGCAGCTCTTCCTCTGCAAAAAAGCCTCGGAAGTCTCACCTTGAAGCTCCCCACATTAAATTGTTGTGGGCAGCGATTGGGATCAGAGTGGGTGGGAGTGTTCCACAAGACCTTTTAGTTGGAGAGGGTGGGAACCACAGTATCCTGTGAACTCCAGCCTGCCACTTCTAAAAGTTAACCCACCATTGAGTTTAAACTGACCATCCTGTAGTTGCTGAGTTTACATTTACACTTTTTTTGAACAAGCTCTGTGATATTTAGTGATTTTCCAGTCCTTTGGCACCAGTGCACCACTCCAATATTCAATTGAAAGAGTAGCAGTATACTCCTGTCTCACTTGGAAAGGCTACCTGGGGCCCTGGATGGTGAAGTGGAGGAGTTGAAAGGGCAGGATTTTGCATATTCTGTCACATAGAGGTTTACAGCATTGAAACAGGCCATTCGGCCCAACTTGTCCATGCCACACAGTTTTTACCACTAAGCTAGTCCCAACTGCCCGCATTTGGCCCATAACTCTCTATACCCATCTTATCCAGGTAACTATCTAAATGCTTTATAAAAGACAAAATTGTACCCGACTCTACTACTGCCTCTGGCAGCTCGTTCCAGACACTCACCACCCTCTGAGTGAAAAAATTGCCCCTCTGGACCCTTTTGTATCTCTCCCCTCTCACCTTAAACCTATGCCCTTTAGTTTTAGACTCCCCTACCTTTGGGAATAGATGCTCACTATCTATCTTATCTATGCCCCTCATTATTTTATAGATACTATAAAATCACCCCTAATAAGATCACCTCTATAAGATCACCTCTATGAGATCACTTCTAGTTTAGTAATATCCTTTCCATAACAGGGTGACCAGAACTGTACCACAGTATTCCAAGTGTGGCCTTACTAACGTCTTGTACAACTTCAACAAGACGTCCCAACTCCTGTATTTAATGTTCTGACCAATGAAACCAAGCATGTTGAATGCCTTCTTCACCACCCTGTCCACCTGCGACTCCACTTTCATGGAGCTATGAACCTGTAATAGATCGCTTTGTTCCATAACTCTCCGCAATGCCCTACCATTAACTGAGCATAACAAACAGGTTTTAGTAATCAGATGATAGAGTGTTGTGGGCGATTGAAGAGTGGGTCAGGGTGCTGGAATGCTGAAATAGGAGGGGAATGGAAATGGGAGGAACATAATGGAAGGCACTTGACCGTGCTGGCGGTGAATCCTCAGTTGAGAAGAGAGAAGGATATATCTGAAGCATTGGATGTGGATGGCGGCATTTTCAAAACAGATGCATTGGAATCTAGGAGAATGGAATAGAATCCTCACAGGAAATGGAATGAGAGGAAGTGTAATCTAGATAGCTGTCAGAGTTTGTGTCATTGTACAGGCGTTCGCTGTTCCAGAAATGGGAACAGACAAGGGGAGGCAAGCCATGTCAAGGTGAGGTAGGGGTGGAGATCTAAATCACACTTTCCAATGTGGGGCAAGAGAAGGAAACAGCTCTAATACAGTCATCAATGTACCAGCAAAAAGAGTGAGGGAGGGGACATGAGCACGATTAGAAAGCCAAATGTTCCATGTATCCCACAAAAAGGCTGGTGTGGCCAGGGCCTACATGGGTTCCTATAGTGATAATTCTCATTTGGAGAAAGTAGAAGAAGCCAAAAGAGATGTTCAAAATAAGAGCAGGTTAAGCTGAGTGGAGCAGGATGGTGGCCAAGGAAGAAACAGAATGTCCCAAATGTGAAAGTATATAGGTATGCCAAACCAGAATCCATTTCACAATTGCAGAAATAATTTGAATGTGTTTCATGATGCATTGACCAAGAGTGGGCATGGTATTGTTATGAATACAGGAAGATACAAGATGGCTCTATTTTAACATGTCCTCGTTAATTTAAAGTGAAATAGAATGTCCTGGATCGGGAATAGAGATCATATTAACGCTGCCCAGAAATAGGCCCACGTGATCCAAACCGAAACCTATTGAAAATCATGTGACTGTTTCAACGCCCTGATACAAAAAGATGGAGGGCTCTTTTTTGGGCACAAAGGGGGTGAATCCTTAGCTTATCTTCTCCCTCAATTTTTTTGGTCGTCTTTTGTTGGTTTTTAAAACTTTCCCAATCCTCTGGCTTACCACTAATCTTTGGCACATTGTATGTTTTTGCTTTTAGTTTAATACAATCCTTAACTACCTTGGTTGACCACAGTTGCTTTATCCCCTTCTGAGAATCTTTCTTCCTCTTTGGGATATATTGGTGGGGTTTAATTTGATCTGACTGCACATCATTTGCATTTCCAGAACCTAATGGCTGAAACTTTTATGATGTACAGCGAGTACCTCTGAAAGCTTTGTGCAGTTCACAAGGCGTTTCCCATGTGGATCGAGCACTGGTCATGCATCTACTGCCTGCCCCTAATTTGAGGGAGATTTCTTCTTGTCATTCTCAACTTGTGTTTTAAACCAGTCAAAGGTATTTCTCCCAGCATGTTGTGCTCCGCACTGTGTCACTACAACATCTTTGCATTGTTGGCTTTTTCCAATCACATCACCCATCTTCACATCAAGCAACAAAATGTAGCAAAATACATGGTATTGTGTACAAATAAAGGATAATCCTCAGAAGTTCACAAACTACAAAACTGTAATTTAAATTTGAATCATGCTCATGATCTGATAATCATCTGACTGATGACTGTAGTGTAAATCCAGGCAAATTGTAAACTGCAACAAGCTCCCAAGTTATTAAATCCATTTGGCAAACTTTTTACCTTAGTCCTTATAATTAATTTAACATTTGTATTTTGCATTCCGACAATTAAAAAACCAGACACAAAGGGAGAGTTTACAACTTCACTGGAATTACTGTATAATGTCAGCTGATGAAGACACATCAAAATTTTGACAATCCTTCCCACCGATATACCATACACAGAGGGTCGCTATCAAAGCAGGTAAAAACTGTTGAATCTGAGAAATTGGAAGATTGCCATTGACTACAGTGCAAAAAAAACAGGTTTTAGTAACCAGATGGTAATATTATACACAGCATTGCCTACTTTTAATTGAAGTGTGGAGTAAAAGTCATCATAATACATTTATTCAGGCTTCCAACAAAGCGTGTATAAATTCACAAAAGATGATGGGGTGGATTTTCCAGTCCCTGTAACAGACAGATAGGATCATCAAGGACATTAAATAGTCCTGGTAATACAATATGCTCAGGTTATATAAGGCCCCAATATCAAGCAAGAGGTGAGTAGGGAGTGAGCTAGGGATGGTGATCGAGGAGTTTGGGACAATGGTTGAGCGGTGTAATGCAGTGAGCATGCCCATGGCCGGATGTTGCTGGTTGGTGAGGCACTTTTCATAGTTATGTAAAATAAAGTTTATTTATTAGTCACAAGTAGGCTTACATTAACATTGCCATGAAGTTACTGTGAAATTCCCCTAGTCGCCACAGTCCGGCGCCTGTTTGGGTCAATGCACCTAACCAGCACGTCTTTCAGAGTGTGGGAGGAAACCGGAACACCCGAGGAACCCACACAGACACAGGGAGAACGTGAAGACTCCACACACAGACAGTGACCCAAGCCGGGAATCGAACCTGGGTCCCTGGCGTTGTGAAGCAGCAGTGCTAACCACTGTGCTACAGTGCCAGCGGGGCACAAGTCCCCAAGTGCTAGTGAAGAGGATTTTGCAGAACCGGTAGGATTGGATTTGCTTTTGCCAGGTCAATGCCAAGTGGTGACTTTTTCCAATCGCAGTTCAATACAAATGAGTGACCTGCTAGGATGGTGATTAAGAGTGAACCATATTGCTGTGGGTCTGGAGACACATGGAGGCAGAGTAGATAACAACAGCAGAGATGCACTCCTATTCCTGGCTCACAAAAAGTACTGTAAAGACAGGTTTTCCATGCACCAGCCATTACCTCCCTTCAGCTGCCAGCTTTACCAGTCTGAGAAACCAGATTGATCACTGTCAAAGCTAAATGATACAATACTTCTCAGGGCAACAAAAGGAATATCAGTTGTTTTTTTTTTGCAAGTGCACTAGAAAAACCAAAGAGGGATAGTCATCACAGACATTTTTCTGTGCATCTAACCAGTAGAACTACAGAATTTTCCTCTCAAATTTCTAAAGTTTTGCTTTGATTCCAAAGCATATATAATAAAGGTAATCTGTACTGCTACAGCAATTGTAACTCCAGCGTGTGAAAGAATTGGGCCAGGATCCGGCCGTTCATGTCCCAACGCCGGAAGTGAGGACGGAGAATTTGCCACTCAGCCAAATCTCCGTTCACTGCAGCGGGAGCGGAGAATCCCGCCGGCGTGATCGGCCAGCAGATTCCACCCATAATGTCATGTTACTCGTTGGAGCCCAGGCTAGTTCATTGCAATTTTACGATTAAATTCAGCTTGCGTTTTCTTCTTAAATTTGGCTGTGAACTTACCATTGGAACATTTCTGAAATGACCAAACCAGGTTCGTGTGTGGAAATTGATGCTAATTTTGAAAGCTGCAGTGAGGGTACGCTGGGTTAACACATTTTGTGCAGTATTCGGTGAGGTAAGGCTGAACAAGTATCACGAGGCCTTCATCCCATGACGCTCCTCCGTCTTACATTCTTCAGATCTTATTGCAGACAGCTAGCGCAGAGCAAATCCCGCAACAGTATCAGGCCAGTTTTCAAAAGCCTTGCAAGTTGTTAATAGGAATGGGTGTAAAATAAATAGGTTATTGATTGGCACCAAGAGTAAGCAGACCCTGTGTTTTCTGCAGTGACCTTGCCACACACTCATTGTTTCTGCAAAGCCCTCAGCCTCTGCAGTTAACAACCTATTAGTAGTACACAGGGTGGCAGCTCCCTCCGGCTACAGACCAAAACCTGCTGTTGTTGAGGGAAATTAGTCTTAAATATTGTCCTGGAGGATCTGGGAGTGACTGATAGTGTGTTGCAATGTCAAGGCTGAAACCATTAACAAACACTCTAGGTTTCTCATAATGGCAAATATTCAGGGCTGTTTCCTATTGAGTGCTGTATTGGTTCTGATTGTGTTTCTGGGATTTTTTTGTTTATACCTCCTCAGTGGCCCATCCATGTATATGTCACATGG